>NW_027361796.1:0-115000 GCF_039654945.1 Dendrobates tinctorius
CTCTCTCTCTCTCTCCCCTCTCTCTCTCTCTCTCTCTCTCTCCCCTCTCCCCCCTCTCTCCCCCCTCTCTCTCTCTCCCCCCTCTCTCCCCCCTCTCTCTCTCTCTCTCCCCCTCTCTCCCCCTCTCTCTCTCTCCCCCTCTCTCTCTCTCTCTCTCTCTCTCTCTCTCTCTCCCCCTCTCTCTCTCTCTCTCTCCCCCCTCTCTCTCTCTCTCTCTCTCTCCCCCCCTCTCTCTCTCTCTCTCTCTCTCTCTCCCCCTCTCTCTCTCTCTCTCTCTCCCCCTCTCTCTCTCTCTCTCCCCCCCTTCCCGGCCGGCATTTCCTGAATATTTCCGCATTTTCAGGATCCGTCTAAAAACGGATCCTGTGCCATCCGTTCACATCAGTTAACAACGGATCCGCTTGTATGACTTTTTTGGCGGATTTTAACTGATGCAAAAAAACTGAAGTGTGAAAGAGGCCTAACCGGAAGTCCTCTCAGTGCTCTGTAACCCAACTGAAGCGGGGGAGAGGTGCCGCCCCTTATGTCTCAGTAGGTTCCTGTCCTGGCGGGGCGGATCCCTCTCAGGTGGTGCTGTCATGGGTTCCGGATCCGGAAAAACCGGCTACCGGTAAGTAACCATGGTTGTTTTTTTAACTATTTTGTGTCACACAACTCTCTGGTTTAACAGAATAAAAATTCAAATTCTGATTTTTTTTTTTTTTCACAAACGCAAAAATTATCGACCTAAGTTTACCACTAACATGAAGCCCAATATGTTACGAAAAAACAGTCTCAGAATCGCTAGGATGCGTTGAAGCGTTCCACAGTTATTACCTCATAAAGAGACACTGGTCAGAATTGCAAAAAATGGCCTGGTCATTAAGGTCAAAATAGGCTTGGTCATGAAGGGGTTAACATGCATGCGCAGGAAACAAGTCGTTACCTCCTCCCATCGGCGCCCGTGTCACATGACCGTGGGTCGCCGATGGCTTGGCATGACAACCCTTGGTTAGCGGGAGACCCCTGTGGTTGTCATTTCAGGTTAGCTATCAGCACCACCCAGCCATCGGTGCTCATAGCAAGTGAGCATATCTGCTACATAGAGCTACAGCCCTGCTCTGTGTAGCACAAGTGATCGGGTATATATATATTTCAAATCACCCCCCTTTCGCCCCATTCAAAATAAAAAAAATTAAATATACACATTTAGTATTGTGTTCAGAATCTCCCGATCTATCAATATATAAAAATAATTAATCCAATCTGTAAACGGCGGAGCGAGAAAAAAAAGTCACAATGACAGAATTACGTTTCTTTGGTCGCTGCAGCATTGCAATAATGGGCGATGAAAAGATTGTTTTCACACCAAAATGGTATCAATAAAAACGTCACATGGACTGGCAAAAACAAGCCCTCACATGGTCCCAGATCCTGAAAAATGGATATGCTATGGGTCTCGGAAAATGGCAACTTTGGAAGCTCTTGGAATTTTGTTTTCACCACTTAAATAAAAAAGAACCTAGACATGTTTGGTGTCTGTGAATTCTTAATGACCTGGAGAATCATATAACAGCAGGTCAGTTTTAGCATTGGTAGAGACAGAACACCGTGAGCACAACTCAAGATGGTGCTAAGGTTAGGTTCCCAAACCGTTAAAGCAACAAATATGAACCTGCCTCCAGATGGACACCGCATCTGGAGTCACGTTTGCCCCTCTCCTATATACTGACAAGCTCATTACCTTAGAGAGATCATTCTCTTCAATGCTGAAAGCACTATCGTCCTTTCTGATAGATGCCTATAAGCTCTTCACAATCTATATACCACACGTAACTGAAGGTGGTCACATTAACCGAAACGTCTTTTTTCGTGTACTACAATAAACCGCCTTACAAATACCTTTTAAGTTGAGTGCTAGGTTCATATTTGTAGTTTTAGCATTTGGTGAAAAAAAAAAAAAAAAAAAAAAAAAAACAAAACCCAAAAACTGTGGAATTACACTTTTTTTTTTTTTTTGGAATTTTTTTCCCGTTTTTTTTTTAGTACAGGATATGGTAAAATCAATGATGTCGTTCAAAAGTACAACTTGTCCCGCAAAAAATAAGCCCTCACATAGCTCTATTGACGGAAAAATAAAAAAGTTATGTGCCGTGGGATGAAGGGAAGCAAAAAAATGGAAACTCAAAACGGAAATACCCCTGGTCCTTAAAGAATTAAAGGGAATCTATGGAACTCAAAGGATTAGCAGAGCATTTTGCAGAGAGATATGCTGACAAGTGTAAGAAAACTAGGTTGAAGTCAAAACAACTGGTATCCTACAGCAGAATAATGACCCAAACTGTATGTTCAAAACTAGACTAGAGTAGTTAATGAAGGAAAACCCAGCAAACTTTCAAGAACTTAAGAAAATTACAATGGAAGAAACTACTAGCGGTCAAGTGCAAATATCTCACAGATGGCTTAAAAAAAACAAAACAATTGTCATTGTTCCTAAAGGTTAACCAACTGTCAGGAAAGAAAACTTTAACCCTGTCCTTGCCATGTTTACCCTGTTTTTTATTTTTTTTATTTTTTTTTTTTCTTCTACCTGTTTTGTATGACAGGTGAACATTTTTGTTGTTGAATACATTTGGTCATGCTATTAAGTTATTTTATATGCAGTGCATGCCTAATTATTTCTGAAGAAATTGACTTTTTTTTTGTAACTATCAACCAATGGTTCCAATAATGCTGACACCATCTGTAGTTATACCAAGACTTTGTTTTTGAACAATTCAAACTAAATACAGTGTATAGTATATGTTTATTAATTTTCACTCAAATCCTATTATTACCTCTTTGCAGCAGCCCATGGAGAGCATGCATGATAAAGGAATGTCTGATGAAATGCACTGTGCTACTATGAAGAGCTCCAATATTAGGCCACCTCATGCTGGTATGGGCCCTCCACAGAGTCCAATGGATCAACATAGCCAAGGTACTCACTGCTTTACCTGGTTAAGAAAAGGAAATTGCACGCATTTATTAACTTGTTTATAAGGCATAGTAGCACTCTATCGTATCAATTTCTGAATAAGATCACTTTAGAGTGCTTGGTAAATCAAAGGTATCCTGACAAAATTGGAAAATGTAAATTTCTCTTTTTATCTTGGTCGCATCAGTACGTAATTTACCCTGAAATGGAGCAAATGAAAAATGAGCTGTTCTGAGGAAGAAATTGTATCATGCCTGAGTCGGATCTGATTATCTGATCACACACACCCATGCAAGTCAATCAGTCCGTGGAAAAACTAGGACTGCACTCAGTCCATTTTTTATGGACTGACAGAATAGAGAATATGGAGAAATGTCTTCCCATCTTCTCCCCATCCGACCTGGCCAATTTAAGCGTTTGCACATTTTTCTTCCAAGAGTAATTTTTTTTTTTTTTTTTCTATAGCCATTTGAGGGCTTGTTTTTTGTGGAGCGAGATATAATTTTAAATGACCTCTTTGACTTTTCGAAAAATTTTTCCTGAAAATGAGTAGAATGAAACTTAATTAGGGTAAGATTAGTTGAGCAATTTTGTGATTTGTATGACATTTTGAGTGTTCTTAGTTTCCCTGATTTTTTTTTATGAAAAAAAAAAGGTTGAAGTCAGCTCACCTTTCCGCTATGTGCAGCTTGTCTCACCATCAGCCAACGCCCTGCAGGGATCCAAGTGAACTGAAGGAAGCATCAGTACAAAAAATGGAAGGATCCAGCGATGTCGGGAGACAGTTAAAAACAAATATTTATTGTCTAAATGGCATTAAAATATTCTCAGGCACATAATGTTTGGCAACACTGCATGGAAACAGATCTACGCGTTTCGGCGTAAGGTCTTTATCAAGATCTGTTAAATAATTTACAGTTTAATAAAGTACAATTGTGGTGCACATGGTAGGTGAAAAAGTAGATTTACATACTGAGATAATACTCACAAATCAACCCTATACCATGGAAATATAGGACATAAAAAGATGACTGCACTTCATGCAGAAATAGCCAATACAAACGCAGTCAAGAAGTCCAGTAAAAACACAATTTTATTCATGATTATGTAATAAAAATGGACACAATTGCATGGAAACAAGGGGAAAGGGAAATACCGCATGCACAAATTGGCGAAAAGAGGCCGTGTAAAGCAAAAAACCACCCACAGAAACCCAGGCTGGCCCACCTACACTAGATCACATTGATTAATTTGTGTAGGCAATCAGGGAAAATATAGCACACAACTGGTAAACCTAAAAAATGATATATGTCATAGAATAGAGAGCAAGTGCTCAAAGGAGGACCAGTTAATGTGACCTATGGTCACAGTCAATCATACAGCTAATGCTGATATATAGACAATACATGAGGGGGCCTTAGGCATATAGCCTTACCTGAGCGCTGTATGTGAGAGTGCTGACGGTTTTGTGCTTTACACGGCCTCTTTTTGCCAATTTGTGCATGCGGTATTTCCCTTTCCCCTTGTTTCCATGCAATTCTGTGTCCATTTTTATTACATAATCATGAATAAAATTGTGTTTTTACTGGACTTCTTGACTGCGTTTGTTTTGGCTATTTCTAATTTTACAGTTTGCAAGATACAACTTTTATGGATGCGGCAATACGAAATATGCTTTATTTTTTTTTTCCCCAAGAAAAATAAAAGATTGGAGAAAGGGTGTGATTTTTTTTTTTTTTTTTTTTTTTTTAATTATAGTATTTTTTTTTTTAAATTACTTTAGTATCAGTATATATCAGTTAACACCAGGGTCAAAGTTCCATTCATTACAGATACATCTGCAAGGAGTTGTCTCCGGGTACTCCAGATTTTTCCCACGCTGCAAAGACATACTGATAAGGAATTTAGATTGTAAGCCTCAGTGGGGACAGTGGGGGTAATGTCTATAAGCACTCTGGAATATGATGGTGCTATATAAGCATGCATAGTAAATGTACTAAAGGAACAGAAGGCAGAAGACAAATCCTCCTCTTCCTGTCCACTTCTTTCTCTTTCCCTGCTGGCCTCCTTTTACAGGGCTATGGAGCCAGCTGTAACTGGTACCTCAACTATTGACTTTCTTAACTTCTAGAATGAAAGAGATGTGTCCTTGACAGGAAAAGGAGTTAATAACAGAGGGTAACCTGTTTCTGAAAACGTATATATGGTCTACTGTGTAATTGTAACAAGGTGAATGTGTGTTTTCCTTCAGGATATATGTCTCCTCACCCATCACCATTGGGGGCTCCTGAGCATGTAGCGAGTCCAATGTCTGGTGGAGGACCAACACCCCCTCAGATACCTCCAGTGCAGCCTGGGCTCGTATTGCAAGACCAACAAGTTATTAGTCAGCCCAGCCGTGGGCCCTCTGCATTTAGCCAGGTTCAGCTTCACCAGCTGCGTGCTCAGATATTGGCTTACAAGATGTTGGCAAGAGGGCAACCATTGTCAGATAATTTACAACTTGCAGTCCAAGGAAAGAGGACCTTGCCTGCAATTCAGCAACAGCAGCAGCCACCACAAGCACAACAGCCGCCACCTCAACAGCCACCTTCTAATTACATTCGACCACCAAGTAAGTTAAAGATGTTAAGCTCTGTCATTTTATTGCTTCTGTAGTGGAATTGTAGTATTACACGTGGCTAAGTGGAGTTCTGTGCTCGTAGAAGAAGGTCCCTTGGTTTCCATATGCTCTAAGATACATCAACAGAGAACTTTTATTTTTATGCTGTGTTTCTCATATCACATTTTTGTATAGGTCTTCATTCATATGTAGTGTGAATGGAAGGGTAGAACAAGCAGCCATAAGGCCACGTTCACACAACAGTTTTATGATGTACTTGCTCCGCTATCCATTGTGTGCCTCCTTTTTATTGAGTTAATCAAGATGTAGATTTTTTTTTTTTTATACTATAATGAATTATTCCTCATAGTTCCCATGAAATAGAAAAACAAAAATAAGCACCTCATTAGCTTTAATTTTTATTGTCCATATTTCATATTGTAGCCCCAATGTGTACAGTCATGGCCAAAAGTTTTGAGAATGACACAAATATTATATTTTCACATGATCTGCTGCCCTCTGGTTTTTATGTGTGTTTGTCAGATGTTTTTATCACATACAGAAATATAATTGCAACAATATTATGAGTAACAAAAGGTTATATTGACAGTTAGAATGAGTTAGGCTGTGTGCACACGCTGCGGATTTTGCTGCGGTTCAGCAGCGGTTTTGGCCGCTGCGGAACCGCAGCAGTTTTTGCTGCGGTGTACAGTACCATGATTCCCTATGGGAATCAAAAACCGCAGTGCAGCCGGTGCGGAATTTTCCGCGGTTTTCAATCCGCAGAAAGAATTGACATGTCAATTCTTTCTGCAGATTCTGCTGCGGTTTGCCATCTCCTCCATTGAGGAGATGAAAAACCGCAGGGCAAAACCGCAGAGCAATCCGCAGGTAAAACCGCAGGTCTTTTGACCTGCGGTTTCATCTGCGGATTTTACAAAATCCGCGCGGATGAATCCGCACATAATCCGCAGCGTGTGCACACAGCCTTAATGCAGCAAGTCAATATTTGCAGTGTTGACCCTTCTTCTTCAGGACCTCTGCAATTCTCCCTGGCATGCTCTCAATCAACTTCTGGATCAAATCCTGACTGATAGCAGTCCATTCTTGCAAAATCAATGCTTTTATTTTGTCTGAATTTCAAGGTTTTTGTTTGTCCACCCGTCTCTTGATGATTGACCACAAGTTCTCAATGGGATTAAGATCTGGGGAGTTTCCAGGCCATGGTCCCAAAATCTCTGTTTTGTTCCCTGAGCCATTTATTATCACCTTTGCTTTTTGGCAAGGTGCTCCATCATGTTGAAAAAGGCATTGTTGATCGCCAAACTGCTCTTGGACGTTTGGGAGAAGTTGCTCTTGGAGGACATTCTGGTACCATTCTTTATTCATGGCTGTGTTTTTAGGCAAGACTGAGAGAGAGCCCATTCCCTTGGCTGAGAAGCCACCCCACACATGAATGGTTTCAGGATGCTTGACAATTGGCATGAGACAAGACTGGTGGTAGCGCTCACCTCGTCTTCTCCGAATAAGCCGTTTTCCAGATGTCCTAAACAATCGAAAAGGGGATTCATCAGAGAAAATGACTTTACCCCAGTCCTCAGCAGTCCACTCCCTGTACCTCTTGCAGAATATCAGTCTGTCCATGATGTTTATTCTGGAGAGAAGTGGCTTCTTTGCTGCCCTCCTTGAGACCAGGCCTTGCTCCAAGAGTCTCCGCCTCACAGTGCGTGCAGATGCACTCACACCTGCCTGCTGCCATTCCTGAGCAAGCTCTGCACTGCTGGTAGCCCGATCCCGTAGCTGAAACACTTTTAAGAGACGGTCCTGGCGCTTGCTGGTCTTTCTTGGGCGCCCTGGAGCCTTTTTGGCAACAAGGGAACCTCTCTCCTTGAAGTTCTTGATGATGCGATAGATTGTTGACTGAGGTGCAATCTTTCTAGCTGCGATACTCTTCCCTGTTAGGCCATTTTTGTGCAGTGCAATGATGACTGCACGTGTTTCTTTAGATATAACCATGGTTAACAGAAGAGAAACAATGATGCCAAGCACTAGCCTCCTTTTAAATTGTCCAGTGGTGTCATTCTTACTTAATCATGACAGATTGATCTCCAGCCCTGTCCTCATCAACACCCACACCTGTGTTAATGGAGCACTCACTGAAACGATGTTAGCTGGTCCTTTTAAGGTAGGGCTGCAATGATGTTGAAATGTGTTTTGGGGGATAAAGTTCATTTTCTAGGCAAATATTGACTTTGCAAGTAATTGCTGTTAAGCTGATCACTCTTTATAACATTCTGGAGTATATGCAAATTGCCATTAGAAAAAATGAAGCAGTAGACTTTGTAAAAATTAATATTTGTGTCATTCTCAAAACTTTTGGCCATGACTGTATGTATAATTGATATCAATTTTGTTCTGGTTTGGTCAAGAGTTGGATCATTTTGTAGAGACGAATTGTGCTTTATTTTCACTTTTGTTCCTCAAAGGCATGGGAATGCACCCAATGACTGTCGCCCCTTCTGGAACAGGACCTTCACCAGCAATGGCTGGACATGCTGCTACAATGGCTTTAAAGCCTTGGGGAGAAGGTAAGGCTGAGTGCCATTTAGACAAATAACAGTTGGGCACTGGCAGCCAATTATATTAGCTACCTGGCTCCTTGAATAATTTTTTTTAAATTCACTTATTAAACAGAATAAAATGTACACACTTGCATATATTATTAAACATAATACAAAATGTACACATTTGTATATCTTGCAGAGCATTTGTAAGAGGTCAATAAATGTTGCACAATAAACTAAGCTTATACAAGTTTTACGGTATTATATAAGCAATAAACAATTAAACAGGGAACATTGAGTATCATTTATTCTTATACATGCTCAACAGACTATAGTTCATAAGAGTTCCCTACACTACTACTACTACTACTACTACTACTACCACCACCTCGCTGCCTAACACTACTACTACTACTACTACTACTGCTACTACTACTATCACCTCGCCGCCTAACACTACTACCACCTCGCCGCCTAACACTTTGCACTGTAGTATTCCCCATGTGATGCCTCAAAATATAAAGCTTAACATTTTACTTTCGTGTTGAGTTACTACGCATTAGTAGAATGAGTGTTCCACCTATCCCAAATTTTCAGATTTTCTTGGGCACCCTCTATTTCTCCTACGCCTCATTGGTGGACACAGAGACAGTGGGTGTTATGCTGCTGCCACTAGGAGGACACTAAGTAAACCAGAAAAAAAGTTAGCTCCTCCCCTGCAGTATACATCCTCTCGCTGGCTGGGATTTCCCCAGTTCTTGCTTAGTGTCTGTAGGAGGCACTTGGGTCTGGTTTCAGACCCCACCGTTTTTATTTTGTTTTTGAATTTTCTGTAAATTTTTATTTTTTAATTAACGGAGTGAAGGTGGCGACGGTTCCTTTCTACGGCCCGCTCTCCCCTGAACCAACAACAGGCATGCACGTGGAGTAACCCTTCACGTACACTTTCCTGCGACGAATGGGGCTGATTCCTCTGACGATGGTTCCTTTACGGTACTCCACGGATACGAGGGCTAGCGCAAAAGGAACGAAGCACAGGAGTGCTTGGAGAAGACTTGAGCAGCGCTTTCCGATGCCCTGAATCAGCCCCACAGCTCTCCATCCCCCTACCACAGGGTGGATAGATTGAGCCCTACCCCTTTAAGACCTCCTCCAGCTCTGCTGCATCGCCCGGAGGATGAGACCCTGCAGCTGGAAGAACGCGGAGCACGACCTGCCTGAGCTCGGGAGTCGAGGTATGGGGTCGGGTCCTTGCCCCCAGGACAAGCGCAGACTTGGCGTCAGCGCTCGGGTAGGCCAGAAATTTAGCCCCCGGCTTTTCCGGCCTACTAGGCCGCAATTTGGCGCCGCCCTCTCCCCGCCCATGACGCCTACCATGGGTTGGCCAGAAATTTAGCCCCCGGCTTTTCCGGCCTACTTGGCCGCAATTTGGCGCCGCCCTCTCCCCGCCCATGACGCCTACCATGGGTTGGCCAAAAATTTAGTCCCCAGCTTTTCCGGCCTACTAGGCTGCAATTTGACTAGCGCCGCCCGCGCTAATGGCGCCTCTCACCTCTTCCGAGACGTGCAATTTTAATCTCAGGGGCCATGTCTTTTTCCATCAGCGGCCGTTAACCCCTTCAGGAGCGCTAAGCCTGCTCTGGACAGCCGGATACCGGGTGACACCACAGGACCACCACTATTCCTCAGATTAAAGCTTAACCCTTTCCCGGCACATTCTCTGCAGCTGCAGACACTCTGCTGTTAACCCTTTCAGGAGCGCTATGCCTCAATCTAAGGAGGCTAAACAGGCGGTTATTAAGCACACTGCGTTGTTATACCGTGTGTGCCATTTGCAAGTCTGCATTACCCAGTGGACAGACTAATCCGTTATACACGGACTGTGACACGGCCTGCGCCCCAGCCTGCACCCCGACCTGTGCTCTAACGCCTCGCCGCGCTGCTGACGGGCCTCCTGCGCTTAGTACCCCCGAGGGGGCTGCGTCCCTCTCACGGTCGGTGAAGTCTCTGACCCAGGCTATAGTCTCCCTTCCTCCGGGAGGACTCTTTAAGTCAGAACCACCAGCAGGGGCTATCCTCATTCAAGGAATGGTCAGGTCTCTGGAAAGCTGGCCCATGACGCGTCCAGTCACGTTCACGCCTCAGCATCGGCGCCTCCTTTCTCTCTCCTTCCTTTTTCTGAGGTTCACAGCGAGCATGACTCTAAATTTGAATCTGACTCGTCAGCCCCCTCAGAATCCCACATCTGGTCAGGAGTCGCTTGATTCTCATAGATTCAGTCAACAGGATTCTGAAGTTGGATGAGGAAAATATTCCTGTTCCAGCACACGCTATCTCATTTAACAAAAACCAAGCGTGTGCGTAGGTTGTTAACCAGCATCCAGAAACATAGGGACCGGTCACATAAATGGTTCTCAGGGCAACAGTCTACTCAGACTAAATACCCTATTGATACAGACCTAATGAAGGATTGGTTACAGTCCCCTCCGGTGGACCCTCCTGTATTGCGTCTTGCTTCTAAAACGCCCATATATGTTTCTGAGGGTTCCTTAGTCAGAAACCCCTACAATCGTCAAATTGACTATCTTGCCTTCTTTCGTGGTGATTTGGGTCTCTAAGGCAATGGCCGCTTGGGCAGAAGCCTTAATTACTTCCCTCCAGGGCACCATTCTTCCTCCGGAGGCGACCACTGTCGCCAGGCCGATAAATCACGCCGCGGACTTTGTAGTAGACACTTCTGGTGATGCCGCCAACTGCGCGGCTCAAACTGCCGCTAATGCGGCCTCCATTACAGGAGCCCTATGGCTCCGCGGCTGGCGGGCGGATGCCACATCTAAAAGAGCATTGTCTTTTCTCCCCTTTCAAACGCGTCATCCTTTTGGAGAGAAACTGGACCAGCTCTTTTCTGATACTTTTCCCTCCGGTAGTAAGTTCCTTCCTCAACACAAGGGCTGTTTGGCCGTTTCGCAACCAACAGCAGACGCGTCTTCGATCTTCTCGCAACAATTCCGGTTGGTCCTCCTCTACCTTCTCTTTCAGATCAGGTCGGTCCCCGCGAAGAGACAGAGGCTCCCAGGTATCATACAGACCTAACTGCTCTTGGAAACCCAGGTCTAGGGCTTCTGGATTTATGGGAGCCAGATCTCATAGATCTACCCAATGACTTGATGCGGTTTCCGGTAGACACCGACAAAGTTGGTGGCCGCCTACTTTCCTTCAGCCACACTTACCTCACAGTTGCCCACGACAAGTGGGTCAGGTAGCTGGTGTCCTCCGGATACAAGATAGAAATTTTCTTGGTTTTTTCCTTTCCTATCCCCCAAGGAAAAGACAAGAGCCTTCCTTCGGGCTGTTCAGGCTCTGATAAGGGACGAGTCATCATTCCGGACCCTCGTCACGAGAGGTTCATGGGTTTTTATTCAAACCTCTTTTTGTGGTTCCCAAAAAGGACGGGACGATCCTACTCATTCTGGATCCCAAACTGTTAAATCAGTTTGTCAAAGTACGGCGACTCCGATTGGAGTCCCTCCGGTCAGTTGTCACTTTCATGGAAAAAGGAAAAGTTTCTAGCATCCATCGACTTCAAGGACGCTTACTTTCACATTCTGGATCTGCCCGCCTCACCAGCAGTTCCTGCGTTTTTTTTGCAATTCACGAGCAATGCTTCCAGTTCGTTGCCTTGCCCATCGGACTCGCCAACGTCCCCAGGGTCTTTACTAAGGTCATGACGGCTGTCATGGCCATTCTCCACTCGCGGGGAGTGGCGGTGTTACCGTATCTGGACGACCTGCTCATCAAGGGCGTCCCTTCCAGCCTGCGAGGAATCCGTGGACATAACAGTAATACACTTTCTTGCCTGGGCTGGAACGTAAATTTCAAAAAGTCTTTCCCAAAACCGGCTCAGCAGATGTCCTTTTTAGGAATGATCTTGGACACTTCCTGTGAGTTGGTCATTCTCCCTCCAGAAAGGCCCCAAGCCATACTACAGGAAGCGCGGACTCTTTATCCACTGGTTTTTCACTCTATTCATTTCAGCATGGGAGTTCTCGGAAAGATGATGGCAGCGATGGATGCAGTTCCATTTGCACAGTTCCACCTCTGTTCCTTTCAACATGCGTTGCTGTTAGCTTGGAACAAGAACCCGTTCTCCCTGGATCGTCGGAGCCTTCTGTCCCTGCGGGTTAGGAAAGCCCTCAGGTGGACACTGAGGTCCTCCCTGAATCACGGGAAGTCTTTTCTCCCAGTAATATGGTTGGTAGTAACCACCGTCGCAGATCTTCTCGACTGGGGTGCGGTCTTTTGTCTCACACGGCACAAGGGTCACTCGTCGACCCGAGAGTCGCGTCTCCCCATCAACATTTTGGAAATACGAGCGATCAGATTAGCTCTACGGAGTTTCCACCATCTCCTCGCAGATCACCCCATCAGGATCCAATCCAGCAACGCCACAGCAGTAGTGTATATTAACCGCCAGGAAGGTATCCGTAGCAGGATGGCCATGCACGAAGTGAGTCACATCCTCCATTGGGCCGAGTAGAAAATTGGACGGCAGATTTTCTCAGTCGCCAAGGCATCGCCTTGGGAGAGTGGTCTCTTCATCCAGAAGTCTTTCAGCAGATTTGTCATTGTTGAGGGTCTCCAGTTGTGGATCCCATGGCCTCAAGACTAAACAACAAGGTTCCTCGGTTCATTGCCCGATCGCGCCATCGGAGCTGACGCCCTAGTTCTGCCATGGCACGGGTCCCGGTTCCCGTACATCTTCCTCCCCTCTTTCCTTGCTTCCGAGGGTCATCAAGAATATCAGAGCGGAGGGAGTACAAGTGATCCTAGTTGTGCCAGATTGGCCGCGCCGAGCATGGTGTGCAGAACTAATACAACTGGTCGCCGACGTCTCCTGGTGACTTCTAGATCGCATGGATCTACTTTCGCAGGGCCCGAGTTTCCACCAGAACTCCGGGGTCCTGTCTTTGACGGTGTGGCCGTTGAATCCTGGTTTTTACCACAGGCTCAGTTCTCTCACGACGTGATTTCCACCATGATTAGTGTGAGGAAACCTGTGTCCATGTGCATCTATCACCGCACCTGGCAAAACCTTTTCGCCTTGCAAGGATCATGGTCGATCACCTCTGGTGTTTTTTCATTCCAGCCATATTGGAATTCCTTCAGTCTGAATTAAAATCAAGCTTCGTGCTTAGCTCGCTCAAGGGCCAAATTTCGGCCTTGTCAGTAGTTTTCCAACGCATAATTGCCACCAAACTTTAGGTCAAGACGTTCATTCTAGGAGTTTCCCATGTGGCGCCTCCTTATAGAAGGCCATTGGGATCATGGGTCCTTAACCTGGTTCTTGGGGCCTTACAGGAGGCTCCTTTCGAACCGCTGCAGGACGTGTCACTGTCCGTCCTCTCTTGGAAGGTGGTCTTCTACTGGCAATTACATCAATCAAGCGAGTTTCGGAATTGGCAACCCTGTCCTGCCGTTCTCCGTTCCTGAATTTTCATCAGGAAAAGGTAGTTCTCAGGGTGTCCCCGTCCTTCCTGCCCAAGGTCATCTCCTCTTTCCGTCTCGAAGAGGAAATTGTTTTGCCTTCCTTTTTGTCCGGCACCAGTCCATCGCATTCAGAAGGCCCTCCACACCCATGATGTGGTTAGGGCGCTGAGATGGTATATCTCGCGGACAGTTCCCTTCCATAAGTCAGATGCCCTGTTCATGCTTCCAGAGGGGCATAGGAAGGGTCTAGCCGCGTCAAAAGCACGCTAGCCAAGTGGATTCGCTTGGCGATTCATAAATCCTACTGTGTCAGGAACGCACCTGTCCCAGCGAGGATTAAGGCGCACTCTACCCGCTCAGTGGGTGCCTCTTCGGCCATTCGGCTTTAAGCCGCGACAGAACAGGTATGCAAAGGCTGCGACTGGGTCCAGTCTGCATACTTTTTACAAAACATTACCAAATTCAATCTCAGGCTTGTTAACAAGGCTGTGACTTGGTCCAGCCTGCATACCTTTACAAACATGGCCTAATTCATTCTCAGGCCTCTGCGGATGCAGCTCTCGGCAGACGCAGCTGGCAATCGGCAGTACATCAGTGGTACATGGGGTATTAGCAGATGTATGCTCCCCACCCAGGGACTGCTTTAGGACGTCCCACTGTCTGTGTCCCCCAATGAGGCGTAGGAGAAAAGGATTTTACGGTGAGTACACAAATCCCTTTCTCCAAGCCAATCATTGGGGGCACAGCACCCACCCTGTTTAGCCTATTGGCTCACTGTAGCATTCTTAGGCTTTGACATAGTTATGGTTATTGTTGACTGTTTATGCTCCTACTGCTTTTTTCACTGAATTGGAGAAATCCCAGCCAGCGAGAGGGTGTATACTGCAGGGGAGGAGCTAACTTTTTTCTGGTTTACTTGGTGTCCTGCTAGTGGCAGCAGTATAACACCCACTGTCTCTGTGTCCCTCAATGATTGGCTCGGAGAAAAGCATTTTACGGTGAGTGCACAAAAATCCCTATTTTTGATATAGTGTACGCTCATATGGAATAACGGAGTTCACCAATTCAATGCAGGCTTTGAGAGCGGGGCGTGAGCCTCCCATTCACCGTATTGCCAATACCTTCCTGGCCATGAATAACGTCTCCCGCAGGAAGATCCTCACGTAATGTCCCCAAGTTTCCTCATCTAACACCCCAAAAAAGACCAGTGGTTCGAGAGGAACCGGAGTTTGTACCAGGGATGTCAACAATGTTATTTCTTTCCAATAGTGAAGGATAATAGGGCATCTCCATATCATATGTATAAAATCTGCATCCGATAAGCGGCATCGCAGACATTCTGATGTCTTGAATCGACCCATCTTAAAGAGTTGTATCGGAGGTAAATATGACTGATATATAATATATAACTGGGTCATTCTATTATTAATAGATGGGGACACCCCGATGGGAGATTCTAGAATCTCTTCCCATTCCTCTTGCACATCAGGAATGAGTCCCTCCCACTTCCCCTTAATTGAACTCATAACAGAGTCAGCTCCCACTGATAGCATGTATGTATATAAGCAGGAGATAAGGCCCTGGGGACCCTGTGAGTTAAGGATTCCTATCAAGGGTAGAGACGAGATAGCCCAGCCCACACCCATACCACGTATATGTGACTGGAAGGCTGATCTCAGCTGGAGGTAACGAAAAAATTGGGATCTTGGAATACTATATTTAGCCTGAATTTGCTCAAAGGACATCAGGGTATCACGGTCATATAAGGAGACAACTTATGAAATCCAGAAGTCAGTAGACAGGTTTAGCAGCATCGGAAAATAATTTTTGTTCCATAGGGGCATTTCAGCTATGATGCCGTTGAATCTAATAACTTTTTTAATTTGTCTCCAAACTGATCGTGCTAATCGGAGCAGGGGCAATAAACAAGGGACACTAATTTTATCTGATTCCAGGAAACCCAGTGGGCAGTCTATCTGTGCAGCATGAATCAAATGACTTTCAGAATTAGGTAGGTAGTTTTCAGGCATCCATTTACTCAGTGCTTTATCCTGCCCAGCTAGATAATATAGAAAAAAAATCCGCTAATGCCACCCCATCCCCCTGTTTAGGTCTCTGCAGGGTAGATAACTTGAGTTTGGGCCCAGTTTTCCCCCATATAAAAGATGTGAGTTGAGAATTTAAATTTGCAAAAAAGGATTTAGGTATCAGTACAGCGCTGTGTTTGAAGGGAGTAATTAAAGCTGGAGTCACACATAGCAATCTCGCTAGCGAGATCGCTGCTGAGTCACAACTTTTGTGACACAACAGCGATCTCACCAGCGACATCGCTGTGTGTGACAGCGATCAGCGACCGGCCCCCCTGCCGGGATCGCTGCAAGAAATCTCTGGACTTTTTTTTTTCGTCGCTGGTCTCCCGCTGGCCAGCACGCATCGCTGCGTGTGACAGGCGGGAGACCAGCGATCAGCTGTAAAAAAAAAAAAAAAATGAATATTGTTATTCTCACCTTCCGTCGTCCCGCGCAGCCATCCCGCCACTCTCCGCGCTCCCGGTCCCAGTGATCCTTTGCACGAATGACCGCGAGACGTCGCGCTCCCACGAGACCGTGACATTCTCGCGGTCATTCTCGCAAAGGATCACTGGGACCGGGAGCGTGGAGAGAGGCAGGATGGCTGTGCGGGATGTCGGAAGGTGAGAATAACAATATTTTTTTATTTTAATTCTATTGTTTTACAGGGATGGAATCAGCGCTAACGAACACAGCGATGCCGCGCGCTCGGCATCGCTGTGCTAATCGCTGGTGAAGCGGTCTGTGTGACAGCTCACCAGCGATCACATAGCGACTTACCAGCGATCCTGACACGTTGATATCGTCGTCGCGATCGCTGGTAAGTCGCTATGTGTGACTCCAGCTTAAGTTTAGGAAGCAAAATTATCTTGATCAGATTTATGCAACCAGCTACACACAACGGAGGTTTACTCCAAGCTGCAAATTTAGACTTAGCTCTAACAATGGGTAAATAATGAATTGCAGGTCAAGTTTTTTGCATTTGGATATAGTAATTCCTAGATATTTTAAATTGGATTCGATATGCAGCGAGGAAAGGGTCTCAAGGTGGGGCATCGGGCTGTGGGAGAGAGGTAGCAGAGCGGACTTTTCCCAGTTTATATACAGGCCCGAGCATTTACTAATTTTGTCTATAGTAGGAATTACTTGTGTCAGCGTCTCCTCTGCCTTATCTATAAATATCACCATGTCATCGGCATATAATCCAATGGTGTCCACACGATCTGCTATACCTATACCTTTGATATCAGGAGAGGATCTTATGCGTATTGCCAATGCCTCGATCGCAAGAGCGAAAAGAGCTGGGGAAAGGGGGCACCCCTGAGGTGTTCCCCTGGATAATGAAAAAGATTCAGATATAGAATTATTTACAATTATGTGAGCTCTGGGTTTCATGTAAAGTACGCCTATCCATTTAAAAAATTTATCACCAAAACCATATCTCTGCAAACATGCAGACAGGAAAGGTCACTTGAGAGTTAAAGGCCTTGGCTGCGTCCAACGATGACAATGCCCAGTTGTTGTCTGGTATCAAAGAACTATATTGGGCCACCGACTGAACTCGCCTAATGTTAATAGACGTACTCTTAACAGGCATAAAGCCGGTCTGGTGTGGATGTTTGAGGTCTAATATGATCGAGCTCAATCTGGTGGCTAGGACCTTAGTAAAGACTCTATAGTCTATATTTACTAGCGATATGGGGTGGTAAGATCCACACTCCAGAGGATCTTTCATAAGCACAATTAATATTTGCCTCTTAGAAGGATTCGGGCAGAGATTCTCCCCCCCCCCAATTTCCTGAAATACCTTTAAAAGAAGTGGTGCCAATATGTCCCTATGTTTCTTGTATAATTCAATGGGGAACCCGTCCGGTCAAGGGGCCTTCCCTGAAGCCATGTTTGCCATGGCATCCTCTATCTCTTCTATAGTAAACGCAGCGTCCATAAAGGCTCGCTGAGCAGGAGTCGATGTAGGAAATTCTATATCTGACAAATAATTTAGACATTTCATAGTATCAGAATCACTCTTAGATTCATATAGCAGCTTATAGTAATCATAAAAACAATGAAATATATCTTCAGTTGAGGACACCTTAGAACCATCTGATTTGCGTAACTGACGTATAGTATTCGACGTATTGTGCTGACGCACCAGGTAGGCCAAAAATTTCCCCAGTTCGAAATAAGACTGACGGGTAAAGAATAATTTACATTTGGACTTCGTGTCTGTGTATTGGGTGCCTTGGAGAGGCCAACCACTCAACTCTATTTCCGTTGGTCTGATTGGATATGTATGCTGCTTCCAAATATTTCAGTCGTTGCTCCATCTCATCATCCTACTTTGAAGTCACCCTTTTAATATAAGAAATTGTAGAAAATAAACATCCTCTTAAGTATGCCTTAAGGGCATCCCAAAATAAATTGACATTCCGAGGTTCTGGGGGGGGGGGGTACGAGATGAAGCAGTTTAACTGATCAGTCGTTCCATCATTAGGTCCTATTAATTTCAACCATAAAGGGTTTAATTTCCAGACTATGCTATTATTCAGTTGCCCATATTTAAGTTTGAGTATAACCGGGCTGTGATCCGAGATCCCCCTACTATCATGTTTTATGGTGTCCACCCACATCGCTAGACCATTGGATCCAAATATGTAATCTATACGTGACAGAGAGAGCCTGGTAGAAGAATGACAGGTATATTCCTTCACCTTTGGGTGACGCACCCGCCACAGATCCAACCATCCACTGCCCTCCATGAATGCCAGCTGGAATGTAACCGAATAGGGGATCCCCAGACATCCCATCACCCAATCTCAATCTATCAAAACAATTATCCATGACTAAATTGAAGTCCCCCATGCAAGTGACGTTTGCGTCCGGATAATTTAAGGCGAAACTTATTGCCATCTGAAGGATTGATGTATTAGCCGGGGGCTGGTTATACATGCATAGTATGACATATTTTCTTGAGTTTATCAGCGCATATACAAAAACAAAGCATCCCAGACCTCCCTCCTGACGTCTCTGTATCAATAGTGAACCCCCCCCCCGAGTAACTAGTATGAAACGCATGTATGAACCACTGCACCCATGGTTTCTGTACACACCGGGCTGTAGCCCTGGTTAGGTGCGTCTCCACCAAAGTCAAAATGTGCGGATGATGGCGCCTGATCTGCGAAAACACCTTTATCTTTTTCCGAGGAGATTTGAGACCCCTCATATTCTAGGTCATAC
Source organism: Dendrobates tinctorius (assembly GCF_039654945.1). Lineage (NCBI taxonomy): Eukaryota > Metazoa > Chordata > Amphibia > Anura > Dendrobatidae > Dendrobates > Dendrobates tinctorius. The sequence goes on from NW_027361796.1 coordinate 18,916, forward strand.
AAATTATTTCAGACCCCACACCTTCTCATCTGAATATGGCAAAACTTAGAACCATCACATAGAGAACATTGTTGGTGGCGGCGGCTTCTATATAAACAGTAACAAAAAGAACCAACGTAAAAGAGAAAACAAAACAAAACCGTATAGGAGCAAAGACCTGCGCTCCCATCATAAATTGGACAAGGAGTTACCCTCACTGAGTACAGTGTCCGGTATTGGTGGTTATCTGGACGCCTGTGGCAAGAGCTCCAATCATATCATTGTAAGAAGAGTTCTGCTTGACAGTAAGCATTTCAGGATTTCTTCTCAAAAGACCCCCTATGGGACCATAGCCATTCAGCTGCTTCTGCTGGGTCTGTAAAGAAGATGGAGAAACCTTTGTGGACAATTCGGAGTTGAGCTGGATAAATCATTGAGTATATAACATTCATTTCTCTAAGTTGCTTCTTAACCTCCATGAACTGTGCTCGCTGTTTCTGAAGTTCCATAGAGAAATCCGGAAAAATTGAAATTGTAGCATTATTAAATTTAATGGGGCTTTTTTGCCGTGCCAGACGTAGAATAGTATCTCTATCCTTACAATTGAGGAGGCGTGCCAGGAAGGGTCTAGGTGGAGCGTCCGGGGGAAGAGGTTTTGTAGTGACCCTATGAGCCCTTTCCACAGAGAATGTATAGTAGAATTCATCCCCCAGGGAAGCTTTAAGCCAGTCCTCTAAAAATTGCTCTGGTAGCTGGCCTTCTGAATGTTCCGGCAGACCAATGATTCGGATATTGTTCCAACGTAGTCTATTTTCTAGATTGTCTGCTTTTTGTTTCCAGGCATTTATATATCCAGCAGTTTTTGTTAACTTAGCCTCCATGGGTGCAATAGTATCTTCTATCTGGGATACACTCGTTTCAACCTCTGTAATGCGCCCCTTCATGGCCTGCATGTCCTGCCGGAGTTGTCCCACCTCAGTGTACACATCCACTATTTTCTCAGTCAGGGATGTTCTGGTTAAGGACATGGCCTGCATTAGCTGTTCAGACACCTGTCTGAAGGTCAATTCCTCCTGTTCGCTCCCCTCCTCACTGCAAGAGGGACGGTTTTTGCGCTGATCTGCAGTCTTAGCTTGTGAGGAATTGTGTCTGAGGGACTATGCATTATCAGAAGGATCCGTTCTGGCAAACTCCTTTTAACTTTTCGTCTATTCCTGACCCCTTTTAAACGATTCGTGGTTTACAGTAATCTGGCACAGCAGGATGATTGAACTTATATTTATGAAGATTTCTCACTCCCCGTCACGAACACAGCAGGGCTATCATATAAAATGTATGTCTTGAAACAGCTCTGGCCAAACGGATTACACTCTGTTCCAAATTATTATTCAAAAAATATTTCCTCATATTTTCTCTAAATTACCTATATGAATTGCAGTCATTGTTGTTTTCCAGTCATCTACTATTCTAGTATAATTGCAATGATTTTGAACAAACTGCCTATGAAAAGAGTATATTTTTAAAAATAACACTCAAAATGCATGTTCCAAATTATTATGCACAGCAGAGTTTTCAACCTTTTTATTTTGAACAAAAAAATGGTCCATTGTGAAATTATAAGCATTATCAGCTTATTACAAAATGAAATCAAACAGTTTTCAAGTCAAAACTTAATTCTAGGTGATGTTACATTTGCACATAGGACCCCTCGTTCGAAAGAAGCTTCTGAACTCTCTCGTCCATTGAATTTGTCAGGTTTTGGATGGTTTGTGCTTCAATTGTTTTGCATGTGGACAGAATACCCTCCCAGAGCTCTTGCTTAGATGTGAACTGCCTCCCGCCATCATAGACACTCCTTTTGATGATGCTCCAGAGGTTCTCAATGGGGTTGAGGTCAGGGGAAGATGGTGGCCACACCATAAGTTTGTCCTCTTTTATGCCCATAGCAGCCAGAGATACAGATGTGTTATTTGCAGCATGAGACGGTGCATTATCATGCATGAAAATGATCTTGCTACGGAAAGCACTGTTCTTCCTCTTGAACCATGGCAGTGCTGTTTTAGAAACTCCACATAGATTATGGAGTTCATCTTTACCCCTTCAGGGATCCTAAAGGGGCCGACAATCTCTCTCCCCATGATTCCAGCCCAAAACATTACTCCACCTCCTCCTTGTTGGTGCCTTAGCTGTGTTTTCATGGGGTGTCCATCAACCAGCCATCTTCCACTCCATCCATCTGGACCATCGAGCGTTGCACGGCACTCATCGGTGAACAAAACAGTTTGGAAGTCAGTCTTCATGGATCGTTTGGCCCACTGGAGCCGTTTCTGCTTGTGTGCAGTGGATAGAGGTGGTCGACAGGATGGCTTACGCACAGCTGCAAACCTCTGAAGGACCCTGCATCTTGTTGTTTGGGGGACGTTGGAGGCACCAGCAGCTTCAATAACTTGTCTGCTGCTATGACAAGGCATTTTTGCAGCTGCACTTTTAACCTGATGCAATTGCCTGTTGGAAAGAGTCCTCAATTTTTCCTTATCAGCACGCACACGTGTGTGCTGGGAATCGGCTACATACTTCTTGATTGTGCGATGATCACAATGAAGTGTCTTGGCAATGTTGATTGTAGTCATGCCTTGACCTAAATACTCCACAATTTGTTGCTTCTCAGCAGCCGACACATCCTTTTTCTTTCCCATTTTGGCAAAAAATGTAGGCTGCTTAATAATGTGGAACAGCCTTCTTAAGTAGTCTTGCCTTTATTTGGACACACCTGCCAAACTAATTTGCACAGGTATCTGCAATTGCTTTCAGTGATATAAAGAGCCCTGACACACATCACCATCAATGAGTTTAAATGACAATCAAAAATTTTTTAACCTTATCACTCCTAAACTCTTTTTGCATAATAATTTGGAACACCGTTTATATAGGGCTTTAATGTTATAATATATTGGGCTCCGGGCTGTTACCGGGATTCTGCTGGGCTAAGAGGATTTGCAGCACCTGTAGTGACAGCAGCAAGAGTCCAGAGACCCTTAATATGGCGGCGCCGACGGGTCCGTCGTGCTATTAATAAGGGGTGCGGGGCCCATCTCTCAAGGCACATACCGCATGTTCCCCCTAAGGTATCACCAGAATGAGAGCTCACCACCTAGTTGGCCCTTCCAGGATGTGAGCTGGCGTCGCTGTCCTCTGCTAGAGCGCGCCACAGAAAATGACCGCCGCCTCCCACAGGCCCCGCCGTCTGCCCGGGTTTTCTTAGCGCCTGACACACCGGAGCCTCGTATCGCTCTCCCACTGGGGGCCAGAAGTTTCCTGGAGCCCAGTTGGTCCCAGCATCGGTGAGTGTGTAGCGTCAGAAGGGGTCTCGGCTGCAGGATTTCCTCAGGATCACAGGAGCTCTGCACAGATGTGTCCTCCTCTCTGCTACATAGCCACGCCACACCGGCTCCTTGAGTAATTGAGTACCCATATTTTCAAAATCGGTATCAGTTCTGCTGGTCATATTCAACAATCAAAAATTTATGGTACTAAAACCTTATCCTTTACCCCTTCACATCCTTTGACATTTATTTACGTCAAAGGTTGTGTTCCTGCCTTTGATGTGGGCTCACATGCAGACTCCACATCTTTCCACTTCATTCATGGCTAATGTAACAGCTGCGGGTGGAGCGGTTCTGAAGCCCTGTTGTGTAGCACAAGCGATTGGGTGATCGCATCTTCAAGTCCCCTAAGGGACTATGGAAGTCAGTAAAAGTAGTGGAAAATAAATTAAAAAAAAAAAAGTTCAAACAACCCCCCCTTTTGCCCCATTTGAAAGTAAAGCGATAAAAATTTAAAAACACGTTCGGGATCATTCCAAAATGGTGTCTGTTATGATTAGGTAACCGAGGAGGATAACAGGGGAATAGGCGAGGCAACCAGATAACCAGAGAGGTTGGTAACTCAGCGGATTGCAGACCTCTAAACTGACAACACAACTAGAATTAGCCGTGGGATGTACCTATGATGTCCTAGACGCCTCGGCACAGCCAAAGAATTAACTAAGCCTAAAGAGAGAAAGGGGAAAGCTAAACAGACCCGGAGTAGAACCCCAAAGGAATAGATAGCCCCCAACATATATTGCCGGTGAGTCAAGATGAGGCACAAACACAGGCAGAAAATATAGTAAGCAAATGATGGGGCACAAACTGTCTAGATAGAATAGTATAGGAAAGGGTACTGTCTGCAATCACGCAAAAAACCCTAAGAAAAACTCCAACACGTCTGATATGCAAAATACTGAGGCCACACGACCTCGCCCCCACTAAATCAGAACTCTGGTGCAACTGGACGCAAACAAAAGATACTGATTATAACAGGGGATTAGAAATACTGCAAAGACTTACAAGCTGTGGCAAATGAAACAGAGTCCAGCACAGGTCCCAGCAGAGAACCAGGCTGGACTCACACCAGCAAGGCAGAAATCAGAGAAAAGCAAAAAATGGATCAAATGCAAAAAGATTCAAGCAGACAAATAACTTATCTGAAAGATGCAGGAGGCAAGCAGACTTCCAAAAAGCTCAGGAAGAAAACCAAATCACTGGCAAGAGCTGAGGGAAGGTTGCTCACTTAAATCACTCCAGTCTGTAACACCTGACCTCCAGTCATCCTGCTCAGGTGATTGACTTCTGTCAGTCAGACCAGCTCCATTACCAGCAGCAACCACCAGAGGGAACCCAAACTCAGAAGCCAGGTCAGAAGTGTTCACAACAGGTGTCAATAAAACAATCAGCCCAAGCTGCAAAAAATAAGCCTCCATTCAGCCCCAGATCCCAAAAAATGACAACTTTATGGGTCTCAGACAATGGCGACATCAGAAATTTAGGGTTAGGGTTGGAATTAGGGTTAAGATTAGGGTTATGCGTGTGTTGGGGTTGGGATTAGGGTTAGGGTTGGCACTAGGGTTAGGGGTGTGTTGGGGTTAGGGTTGTGGTTACGGTTAGGGGTGTGTTGGGGTTAGGGTTGATTTAGAATTGAGGGGTTTCCACGATTTAGACATCAGGGGCTCTGCAAACGTAACATGACCCCCCCCCCCCCCCCCAGACCATTATATCAAGTCGGCATTTCAAAGTGTCACTACTTCCCTTCCGAGCCCCGGCATGTGCCCAAACAGTGGTTCCCCCCCACATATGGGGTTACCAGCGTACTCAGGACAAACTGGAAAACAACTTTTGGGGTCCAATTTCTCCTGTTACCCTTGTGAAAATAAAAAATTGCAGGCTAAAAAATTTTTTGAGGAAAAAAGATTTTTTATTTTCACAGCTCTGCGTTATAAACTTCTGTGAAGCACTTGGGGGTTCAGAGTGCTCACCACACACCTAGATAAGTTCCTTGCGGGTCTAGTTTCCAAAATGGGGTCACTTGTGTGGGAGCTCCAATGTTTAGATACACAGGGGCTCTCCATACGCGACATGGTGTCCGCTAACGATTGGAGCTAATTTTCCATTCCAAAAGTCAAATGGTGCTCCTTCCCTTCCGAGCTCTGCCGTGCACCCAATCAGTGGTTTATGACCACATATGAGGCATTCCTGAGTTGTTACCGCATAAAGGGGACACTGCTCAGGAGAAATTGCCCAACAAATTTTTGGATCCATTTTATCCTGTTGCCCATGTGAAAATGAAAAAATTGAGGCTAAACGAAAATTTTTGTGGAAAAAAGTACTTTTTCTTTTTTACGAATCAATTTGTGAAGCACCTGGCGGTTCAAAGTGTTCACTATGCATCTAGATAAGTTCCTTAGGTGGTCTAGTTTCCAAAATTGGGTCATTTGTGGGGTAGCTCCAAAGTTTAGGCACACAGGGGCTCTCCAAACACGACATGGTGTCCGCTAACGATTGGAGCTAATTTTCCATTCAAAAAGTTAAATGGCGCTCCTTCCCTTCCGAGTCCTGCCGTGCACCCAAACAGTGGTTCCCCCCCACATATGGGGTTTCAGCGTACTCGAGACAAACTGGACAACTACTTCTGGTGTCCACTTTCTCCTTTTACCCTTGGGAAAAATAAAAAAAAAAATTGTTGCTAAAATCATTTTTGTGATTAAAAAGTTAAATGTTCATTTTTTTCCTTCATTGTTGCTTCTGCTGCTGTGAAACACCTGAAGGGTTAATAAACTTCTTGAATGTGGTTTTGATCAGCTTGAGGGGTGCAGTTTTTAGAATGGTGTCACTTTTGGGTATTTTCAGCCATATAGACCCATCAAAGTGACTTCAAATGTGAGGTGATCCCTAAAAAATTGGTTTTGTAAATTTTGTTGTAAAAATGAGAAATTGCTGATCAACTTTTAACCCTTAACCTCCTAACAAAAAAATTGTTTCCAAAATTGTGCTGATGTAAAGTAGACATGTGGAAAATGTTATTTATTAACTACTAGCTGAAGAGCCCGGCGTTGCCTGGGCATAGTAACCAACTGTGGTTAGTTATAACAAATTATAATGATTATATTGCACATGAAAACCGTGCATCTAATCCTGTCCTGTGTTATACTGTCTGCTGAGCCGTGTATCTATTCCTATCTTGTGTGATACTGACTGCTGAGCTGTGTATCTAATCCTATCCTGTGTGATACTGCCTGCTGAGCCATGTGTCTAATCCTCTCCTGTGTTATACTGACTGCTGAACTGTGTATCTAATCCTATCCTGTGTGATACTGGGCTCCCACTGCAGTCTGTGTCAGAGGGTGGTCTGTGTTGGCACGGTAATAAATTGTGTTATCTCCAGCTTTACAGAAGGACGATAACACCATAGAAATGATAAGAATAATAGGCCTCAGTTACCACAACTGTCTACAAAGAAAACTGTTGCTGATAGCAGCCAATCACCGCTCATTTTTCATCTTTTAAACATCTCTGGGACAGCGTGGCGCGTTTTGAGTGGCGACTTTTGTGTTTCGACTTTTATGTGGCGAGGTTGGTGTATGTGGGGTGAAATGTGTGCTGAGGGTGGTATATGTGTTGAAGCACGTGGTAGTGTATGGCGCATTTTGTGTGTGTGTTCATATCCCCGTGTGTGGTGAGTATCCCATGTCAGGGCCCCACCTTAGCAACTGTACTCTTTGGCGCCATTGCTCCGTTCCACTTGTTCACATCTGGCAGCTGTCAATTTGCCTCCAACACTTTTCCTTTCACTTTTTCCCCATTATGTAGATAGGGGCAAAATTGTTTGGTGAATTGGAACGCGCGGGGTTAAAATTTCACCTCACAACATAGCCTATGACGCTCTTGGGGTCCAGACTTGTGACTGTGCAAAATTTTATGGCTGTAGCTATGACGGTGCAGATGCCAATACATACACTTTTCCCCCATTATGTAGCTAGGGGCAAAATTGTTATAAAAATAAAAATTTGAAAATTGCGAAATTTTTGCCAAATTTCCAATTTTTTTTCACAAATGCAAAAATTATTGACCTAAAGTTACCACTAACACAAAGCCCAATATGTCACGAAATAAACAGTCTCAGATTCGCTAGGATCTGTTGAAACATTCCTGAGTGTACAAGTATACTTCTGGGCCATAGAACGCAATCGCTTATGCCGGCGGATGCGCAATACTGTTTTTATGCTTTGCCCACGCGTGGTAACTCTATGCGAACGCAGGAATTGCCTGAAAGGAATGCGTAGAGCAAGCGGGGGGGGAGAGAGACTGACAATAAGCCCTGCCCATCGAACCGAGCATATTTACATACACCGCGGGAGGAATAAAAGCGGTATTTATGTATCGTTGGTGGGGAGTCAAGGGGTATGAAAAGTACTTGTATAATGCAGAGATGACGCTAAATTTAATGATAATTTTTTACACGATATGCCAAAAAAGTGGTGACAGATTCCCTTTAAAATGATTCCTTGGGTGAAGAAATCTGTCTTGTGGTTCTTGTAAAATAGTACACTAAAAATGATAGTGTTAGACCCCCTTAAAAATAGTCTGGGTGAAATGGTGGATGAGGAAAATGCCAATATGCTTAATGACTTGTTTTCAACAGTATTTACGCAAGAAAATCCCATGACGGATAACATGATCAGTGATAACAAATATTCTCCATTAAATGTCACCTGCTTAACCCAGCAGGAAGTATGTCAGCGTCACTAAATCACTAAAGTTGACAAATGCCTGGGCCCAGTTGGGATACAACCCCGGGTACTGCAGGAAATAAGTACAGTCATTGATAGACCATTATTTTTAATCTTTAACCCCTTGGAAACGAAGCCTGTTTTCACCTTAATGACCCGGCCAATTTTTTTACAATTCTGACCAGTGTCATTTTATGAGGTCATAACTCTGGAACGCTTCAGCCGATCCTGGTGATTGACATTGTTTTCTCGTGACATATTGTACTTTATGATAGTGGTAAAATGTCTTCGATATGATTTGCGTTTTCAATTTTCAAACTCTTAATTTTTATGCCCTTAGAGAGATGTCACACAAAATACATAATAAATAACATTTCCCACATGTCTACTTTACATCAGCACAATTTGGGAAACAATTTTTTATTTTGTTAGGAAGTTAAAGGGTTAAAAGTTGACCAGTGATTTCTCATTTTTACAACAAAATTTGCAAAACCATTCCTTTTAGGGACCACCTCACACTTCAAGTGACTTTGAGGGGTCTATATGACAGGAAATGCCCAAAAATGAGACCATTCAAAAAACTGCACCCCTCAAGGTACTCAAAACCACATTCAGGAAGTTTATTAACCTTCAGGTGCTTCACAGGAATTTTTGGAATGTTGAAGGAAAAAATAAACATTTACTTTTCTTTCACAAAAATTTTCCTGTAGACCTATTGTTTTTTTTTTTTTGACTTTCACATGGGTAACGAGAAAAATGGACCATACATTTTGTTGTGCAATTTCTCCTGAGTATGCCGATACCCCATATCTGGGGGAAATCTACTGTTTGGGCACACGGCAAGGCTTGGAAGGGAAGTAGCGCCATTTGACTTTTTGAATGCAAAATTTGATGGAATAATTAACAGAAACCATGTCGCGTTTGAAAAACCCCTGATGTGCCTAAATGGTGGAAACACCCCACAAGTGACACCATTTTGGAAACTAGGCCCCTTTGGGACCTTATCTAGATGTGTGTTGAGCACCTTGAACCCCCAGGCTCTTCACCAACTTTTAACATTAACCTGTAAAAATAAAAATCACATTTGTCCCACAAAAATCTTCTTTAGCTACAAATTTTGTATTTTCGCAATGGCAAAAGGAGAAAATGGACCCCAAAGTTTGTTGTGCAATTTCTTCTGAGTTCACCAATACCCCATATGTGGTCGAAAACTACTTTTGAGACACAGTGCAAAGCTCAGAAGGGAAGTAGTACCATATTACTGTACAGATGTACCCCCCCCCTATAGGGGACCCCATTTTGAAAATTATAACCCTTTGGGAATTTATCTACAGATGTAGTGACGAGTTTGACTCCATGGGTGTTTTCCAGAAACAGGCAGCAGTGGATGTTGCTGAGTGAAAATTGCAAACTGGTGCTGTAGTGACCAGTACATTGTGCCTAGCTCATGCTTCTGGAGACACGCACCTGTAAATTAGGTGGGCTCTCATCACAACAGAAATGCTAAATGTTGTTTAGGCACACTGAGGTTCAAAAGGTCGGGAGCGGAGAATTTGCTGAATTTCTTTTGGCGGGAGAGGAGCTGTTTCGCTTTTCCAGAGCCTTTGTACTATCAGTAACGCGTGGAAGCCCCCTATATTTCAGTTAACAGATGACAGATCTGAGTGAGGGCTTGCTTTTTTTGTGGATTGAGTGGAAACTGTTATTGGGAAAATTTTATGTAACGTTAGGGATCACATTAATTTGGGCGCTCTACGCTGAGCACGTACTTTGCGGTTTCCATCTAAATCTGAGTAACGTGATTCAGATGATACCCCCAATGGATACATTCACTATAATGAGGCAGCAGAGTTACTCTGGACTCTGTTCCCGGTTTCCTTTTTTTTTCCAGAAGTGCACAAAACTGTGGCCGACGGCACTTTTGTGCAATCCTAAAAAGATGGAAACCGCCGGGTCAAAGGTCCTATGGCATCCACAGTGCCTCCATCTGCCTTATAGGCAATCTTCCGCCGGGTGATCTTTCCGAATCACGTATTTTAGAGATTTACATTGAAACTCTGGTGTAAGCGCTCAGCGCAGAGCGCAGGATAAATGTGCGCCAAGCCTTACTGCGATCTTTGGGAGACAGAATGGAAAAAATCAACACAATTTGAAGAATTGGTTTTATTTTTTTATGCTGTTCCTTGTGCGGTATAATCGATTAGGTGACTTTATTCTTTGGGTCGATGCGATTACAGCGATACCAGATTTATATCTGGTTTTTGTGTTTGACAACTGTCACACACAAAAAAGATGCTTTTTATTGCGATAACTAGGATTTGCGTCACCATATTTTGAGACCTTTGATTTTTTTCATACTCGGGGCCAACAGTCATGTGAGGGCTTTTTTTTTTTTTTGCGAGGCGAGCTGACGATTTTATTGGTACCATTTTCAGGCACATGACACTTCTTGATCGCTCTCTATTCCGATTTTTGGGAGACAGAATGAACAAAAGCAAGTAATTCAGGAATTCCTTTTTTTTTTTTTTTTTTTTAATACCGTTATAACGTGTGGTAAAATTGATAAGGCAGCTTTATTCTTCAGGGCATTACGGTTACAGCGATACCTCATTTATCTTTTTTTGTGTTTTGTACAAAAACAACCATTTTTATAGAATATAATTATTTTTGCATCGCTTTATTTCTGAGCTTTATTTTTCTGCTGATGGAGCTGCATGGCGCCTTGTTTTTTGCGGGACAAGATGCCGTAGCAGTACCATGTTTATTTACATCCGTCCTTTTTATCGCGTTTTGTTGCACTTTTTGTTCAGCGGTATTATAAAGCATTGTTTTTTGCCCATTTTTTTTTTAATGTTCACTGAAGGGGTTAGCTAGTGAGAGTTTTATAGAGCAGGTCGTTACGAACGCGGCGATACCAAATGTGTACTTTTATTGCTTTTTTTTTTTTTTTTTCTTTACATATGTTTATTGGAAAAACATTTTTCTTTAGAGATTCTTAAAAAAATTATTTTTACACATTATTTTTTTTTTTACTTATATTCTCCTAGTATGGGACATCACTATATTACATCATATCGCTGATCTGACACTTTGCACATCACAATGTCAGATCAGCAATCTGATAGGGAGGGAAGGAGGCTTGCCAGTGCCTACTCTCAGCAGGCACTCGCAAGCCACATCCCTGCAGGACCCGGAAGGGAAGGACCCCGTGGCCATCTTGGTGCCTGGGGTCTCCATGGAGACCATCAGAATAACTCGATCACCTAAAGAACCAACTCTCTCCTTCTGTCTCTATGATGAGGGACATGTCTGTGCTGCAGGGCGGCCTGTGGGCAGGTCTTTCCTTGATTTTTCTGGCTTAGAGCAGGAAGATAAGACACTGCCTACAGTCCCGCAACATGAGAATATCATTAACTAAAAACTTCTAACATTGATTACACAAGAATAACAATACGGATTTGATCACCCCAGGTATCATTTTAATCAGTATGAGGCACCAACCTGTCAATACCTGTAGATTACTTGGCAAAATCCTCCTGACCGGTTCGCTTTAAATACAAAAAAGCCGATGCCTGGTGACGATCTACCCAGGAAGCTCCCACCTCCACCCTGGTGGAGGTGTGAGCCTTTTCCCCCAGAGGAGGCTGTTTGTACTGAAAGCGGTATGCCTCCAATATTGCAAAACGAATCTCAACGGGCTATAGTGGACTTAGAAGCTGGGAGCCCCTTACAACGAATTCAGAGATGACAAATGGGGCATCAGAGTGGCAAAATGAAGCAGTCCTTGAAAGGTAGACTCGGATAGCTCTGACCAGATCAAACTTGTGGAGGGACTTCTCCAAGGGCTGGACTGGAGAAACACCGAGAAGGAAGGACAATTTATTCATTAGTGTGGAATGAAGAGACCACTTTAGGCAAGCAGGAAGGAATCGGTCTGAGAACCAGCTTGTCCTGATGTAGAATCGGGAACGGAGAACGGCAGGATAATGCCGCTAACTCGGAAACTCCTGATGGATGTAATGGCAACTAAAAAGACAACTTTCCATAACAGGAGAGAGAACCTAATGTCTTGAATGGGTTCAAAAGAAGCTTGCTGGTGTGCGCCAAGAACGAGGTTAAGATCCCATGGATTTATCAGAGGATAAGGAGGTGCCAGGTGGGCGACTTCTTGAAGAAGAGTCTTTACCTGGGAACGAGAAGCCAGGTCTTGTTGAAAAAGAATTGACAGAGTGGAAACTTGATCCTTAAGGGTGCTGAGTAATAGACCAGAGTCAAGACCTGCTTGTAGAAAAACCAGGATGGAAGGAAGGGAAAATAACATAGGGACCGAATTGTTGTCCTCACTCCACAGAAAGAAAACCTTCTAGTATCTGTGATAGGTACGCGAGGATGCTGGTTTTCTCTCCCTAATCATGGTCTGAATGACCTGATGGGAAAAACCAGCCTCCATCAGGACTACGCCCTCGACGGCCATGCCGAACTCAGGGACTGTGAACTCTGGGACTGTGAACTTTGGTGGAAGAGGGGGCCTTGTGAGAGAACATCTGGACTGTCTGGAAGCCTCCAGGGAGAGCATTCAGGAGCATGTTAACCATCGCTGCGTACCAGACCCTTCTTGACCAGTCTGGCGCTTATCTTTTTCACGGCTCTTGGAATCAAAAGGAGAGGTGGAAAAAGATAAGGCAGAGGGAATTAGGACCGCGGGATTCTAGAACATTGAAATTGATGGCTAGCGGATCTCGGGACCTGGCTACGAACTGAGGAAACTTGTGGTTCATCTGAGACACCATCAGGTCGACGTCCGGAGTGCCCCATCTCTAGCATATCTGGCTGAAAGTAGCGGGGTTGAGAGACCACTCGCCCAATGTGAGACCCTGATGACTCAGAAAATTGGCTGCCGAATTTTCCACCCCCGGTATGTGCACAGCTGATAAGGCGGGAACATGATGCTCCGGCCATCGCAGAATCCTTGCTACCTCTTCCATAACCTGTTTGCTGTGAGTCCCGCCTTGATGGTTTTTGTAAGTCCCGCCTTGATGGTTTTTGTAAGTCAAGGCAGTGGCGTTGTCCGACTGTATGTGTACCAGCTTGCCAGCGAGGAGGGTCTGCCAGTGGCAAAGGGAAAGAAAATTGCATTGATCACCAGGAGATTGATGGGGAAAGTGGCTTCTTCTGAGTTCCAGCGACCCTGCGCTGTGTGGAGAAAATCCGCTCCCCAACTGAGGAGACTGGCGTCAATGGTGATGACCTGCCACCTGAGAGCTTGGAAGGACTTTCAGCGCAGGACTGAGGAGGATAGCGTCCACCAAGTCAGGGGCTGCCTCACCTTGAGAGGCAGAAGAATGGGCCGGTCCAGGGCCGCGGTCCTCTTGTCCCAAGCAGACAAGAAGGCCAGCTGATGGGGATGGGTATTGAAGTGGGCAAAAGGCACGACTTCCATGACTGCAATCATCTTCCCCAGAACACTCATGCAGGGCCGTAGGGGATGAGGAGCTGGTCGCTTTAGAGTGGATTCCTTGGTAGATGGAGGAAAACTTCTCACCTGGAAGGAAGACAAGGGCTTGCACCGTGTCAAACCTCATGCCCAGAAACAACAGGTGCTGTACTGGGGTCAGGGAAGACTTCTCCCTGTTGACTATCCAGCCAAGACAAACCAGACTGTGCAAGGTGATCTAAAGACTCTGGTCGCAGTCTCGACGGGACGTCCTTTCGATCAGAAGATCTTTCAAGTAAGGGATTATGAGAATCCCCTTGCAACGAGGGATGGCAATGACCGCTGCCATGACCTTCGCGAATACTCTGGGAGCAAAGGCCAGGCCGAAAAGAGGAGCAGTGAAATAATAGTGGTCCTCCTGCATGGCAATCTGGAGGAAACTGATGCTGAACACAAGCAGGAATGCAAATAAATTCCCCTGGTTCCCTGGAAACGATTAACGAACATAGGGACTCCATCCTGAAATGGCTGGGCCTGAATGTGATGGTTTAAATGGTTTAGGTGCAAAATCATATGGAGAGACCCGTTTTTCTTCGGGACTACGAATAGAATGGAGTAGAACCCAGAAAAACGCCGTGCAAGGGAACGAATGCGATTAATCCCATGAGTGGAGAGATGGCCTGGAAAATACCTGGGGAAGAGAAGCTCTCTTTCCACCGGTGGTATCTGAAATTATTTGGTCCAGCTTAGACCCAAACAGTCTGAAGCCTTGGAAGGAAAGGTTAGTAAGGGACCTTTTAGACAGTGGATCCACATTCCATGCTTTCAACCAGAGAATACGGCGTATAGCAATGATGTTGCTGGTAGCCCTGGATGAATAACCGGCCTCATCCTAGGAGGCGGTCCGAAGATAATTGCAGACATGGGCAATCTGGTCTGCTAAGTCTGCCAGTTCATCTAGAGAGGATACAACTAGAATACCCTGACGAAGCATTCTTGCCCAGGCATACATGGACTTTACAACCCAGGTGGAGGCAAAAATGGGATACTTAACCAAGGATTCAATCTGTCTATGCGTAGAGTCCTTAAGAGATGCGCCGTCTGGCAGAGACAATACTGTCTTGGAAGACAGGTAAGTAATCGGTGGGTCCATATTAGGGGACTCTGTCCATTTACCAACGAGGTCTGGGCTAAAGGCATAAAGAATGTCTAGCTGCTTCCTTCCTGGGAAGCGCTTTTCAGGGTGTTCCCAGTGTTTAGACGTAATCGCTTAAAATTCCCTGTGATTGGGAAAAGTCCAGGAAAGACTTTCTACCCTGTTTTGAAGGAAACTGAGTGCTCCTGAGCAGGTGCTTCGTTCTACTTTTAGGTTAAGAGATATGGTAATTGCCAAGATAAGGCTATTGACCATATCGTGCATTTTGGAGACCTAGTCAGTATCCAACTTAGCACTGGTAGTGGTAGACAAGCGAGGAAGTCGCTCCAGGACCTGGACCAGAAGCTGTGATACTTTTAGCAGGATGGCGACAGACTGTGACATAGCTACAGCCCACTCCGGAGGGAGGGGTGCACTCATCCTGGGTGTTAGCAGGCTCCTGTGGTGCAGACTTTGGTAGAAGGGCTGCAGGAGTAACAGGAAGGAAAAGGCTGACCTGAAGACGTTTTTCTTAGCAGAAGGTACAGGCCTAACGAGTACACAGTAGGCTTTAGAGGGTTGTGGAAATACTGCTGGTGGAGAAGCAGAGACAAAGAGAGAGGCTTTGTTCTATGTCAGTGACGCCCAGCAAATTGTGTGGATGGCTGTGTCCCCCTGTGTGCAAATGTCTGCAGGTCAGAAGAGAGCACAGTGACACAGAGGCTGATATAGTATCGACTGTGCTGTGCTACAGCAATTCCAATGCATTGTGGTGGGCATGCATGTCTCCCAGTCGGTGAAAAAAGTATCCATCTGATTGGCTGATACGCTGGGGGCGTGAACAAAGTCCCTTGCCGATTGGCTGACATGCCGGGGACGTGAACAGCCAGGAAAGGGAAGCTTTGTGATAGGAGCGATAAAACGTGCCGAACAAGTGCGCACTGCGATGCGGGGGGCGTGCCAGACGGCGCAGGAAAAGGAGGAAGCAAGCACGCACTTTTTAGCCAATAGGAGGGTGATTCCAAAGCACGACGGTGACTGGCCAAACCGGGAAGAGGTGCGGCCAGCAAAAGAAAGAGGGGGGGGGTCTTTATGTAGTGCTCTTCTTACATATTCATCTGTATGGCTAAAGACAGGTCAGTGATTCCTCAGTGACCATCCCCTTATTTTACATGCTGAATATAATAAGTCCTAAAAAAAAAATCATCACATTCAGCAGGCAACGGCGCCTGCGCTGTATCATGATCACATCTATAATATCCATGTAATTATTTTATTTAGTGATATACATGTATTCATAAAAAAACCTTTCCCCCCCCCATGCAAAATGGTGCCGACGACGCCTGCGCAGTAGCATCTGTTGGATCGCCAATAGATGCTACTGCGCAGGTGCCACCGGCACCATTGTGAGTGAATTTTTTTCTGAATACATGTATATCACCAAATATAATAAGTACATGGATATTTCTAATGCTATCATGCAACAGTGTAGGCACCCTGCAGCATCGATCCCGGCTGGTTTTGTGACTGATCGGGGCTGTTGCAAGGGGTTCACAAGACCCCCCCCCCATTAGTAACGATTGGACCCCCGTGAGTCCCGATGGTTATTGTTGTATCCTGACGTCATGTGATGACCCCAGAGTACGATGGCTTTTGTGATCCAGCTATAAGCAGGGTCTCGCAGGCTTTCAATAAGACACTCCCCTCATGCTCAGTAAACCCCTAGATGAATTTCTTGAGGGGTCTAATTTTCAAAATTGGGTCACTTGTGGGGCTTTTCTGCACATCAGGGACTCTCCAAATGCGGCATGACATTCACAAATTATGCCAGGCAAATAGCGCTCTTTCCTTTCCTAGCCCTGCTGTCACGACCCCGCCGCTGACACCGGTATGTCACGGACGGATGGACGCGACGCACTGCTGACACATGGCTATCACATGCACAGGGGGGCTTATCTTAGTTATCCCACCGCTATCACATTGTGATAAAAACAGCAAGCTAGTCTTGCCCTAACATTTATCGCAGGGGGGGATATTTTGGGGGTCCCACCACTGCTAACAATATTTCACGAACTGTGGGGATTTGTGTGTATCCCACTTTTCAGTTCTACTTCGGGACTCGCAGCTCTCCGGCGCCCCCCCCTTACCCTCAGGTCAGTCAGGGAACTACACCTGGGATAATGGGTTGCCGGCCGGCTGCTTCAATGAGGACTGGCCACCCGGCACGCTGCAGTGAGGGAATTATAAATGCTCTGGCCGCAGCCACCCAATCTAATATATAAAGTTCAAAGTGTGTATGTATGTATGTATGTATGTATGTATGTATGTACGTATGTATGTGTGTATGTCCGGGATAGGCATCTGCACCGTCGCAGCTACAGCCACAAAATTTGGCACAGTCACACGTCTGGACCCCGAGAGCGTCCTAAGCTATGTTGTGAGGCGAAATTTTAACCCCGCGCGTTCCAATTCACCAAACAATTTTGCCCCTATCTTACATATTGGGGAAAAAGTGTGTGCGCGTCAAACCCCGCCCCTCATTATGAGGTCATAATGCCCCTATTTGCATACTGGGTAAACAGTGTGTGCGTATCAAGCCCCTCCCCTCATTATGATGTCACAGTGGTTGCCATGGCGACGCTGATGTCATCATAGGTTGCAAGCCCTCCGCTCATTATGATGGTTGACTATGGAATGGAGGATGTGTGATGGGTATATGGGCACTGGACTATGGGATGGAGGATATGTATGATGGGTATATGGGCACGGGACTATGGGATGGAGCATATGTGTGATGGGTATATGGGCACTGGACTATGGGATGGAGGATATGTATGATGGGTATATGGGCACAGTATTATGGGATGGAGGATATGTGTGTTGGGTATATGGGCACGGGACTATGGGATGGAGGATATGTGTGATGGGTATATGGGCACTGGACTATGGGATGGAGGATATGTATGATGGGTATATGTGCATGGGACTATGGGATGGAGGATATGTATGATGGGTATATGGGCACTGGACTATGGGATGGAGGATATGTATGATGGGTATATGGGCACGGGACTATGGGATGGAGGATATGTATGATGGGTATATGGGCACGGGACTATGGGATGGAGGATATGTGTGATGGGTATATGGGCACTGGACTATGGGATGGAGGATATGTATGATGGGTATATGTGCATGGGACTATGGGATGGAGGATGTGTGATGGGTATATGGGCACTGGACTATGGGAAGGAGGATATGTATGACGGGTATATGGGCACGGGACTATGGGATGGACGATATGTATGACCGGTATATGAGCACGGGACTATGGGATGGAGGATATGTGTGATGGGTATATAGGCACTGGACTATGGGATGGAGGATATGTATGATGGGTATATGGGCACTCGACTATGGGATGGCGAATATGTATGATGGGTATATGGGCATGGGACTATGGGATGGAGGATGTGTGATGGGTATATGGGCACTGGACTATGGGATGGAGGATATGTATGACGGGTATATGGGCACGGGACTATGGCATGGCGGATATGTATGATGGATATATGGGCACTCGACTATGGGATGGCGAATATGTATGATGGGTATATGGGCATGGGACTATGGGATGGAGGATGGGTATATGGGCACTGGACTATGGGATGGAGGATATGTATGATGGGTATATGGGCATGGGCCTATGGGATGGAGGATGTGTGATGGGTATATAGGCACGGGCCTATGGGATGGAGGATATGTATGATGGGTATATGGGCACGGGCCTATGGGATGGTGGATATATATGGGTATATTGGCACGGGACTATGGGATGGAGGATAATTATAACTTGTTATAACTAACCACAGTTAGTTACTATGCCCGGACAGCGCCGGGCTCTTCAGCTAGTTAGCTTATAAAATCCCTTTCCATCACAGTCAGTAGTACCCGGGACCCAGACCACACTTCGCCACCACCAGCTCCCGATTTCTCTGCTTAAGTTATAAACTTAATAGAGGGGTTCGAAGCCAACTCAATTCAGTAGCGTAATTATCTTAAAGGCACGTAAATTCGTTTTTAGAGCATGGAGTCAGAGCTAATAAGTTTTATAATTTATTCCCAAAAAGCGGGCATTTATTACACAGATAACAATGTTACAAAGTTGAGACATTAGAAATGTACAATGCAAATCTAAAATAAACGGGATTAAAATAGAGATTAACACTTACATTTGCTTAGATGGACTTAAGCTAACCATGTGGGGAGGCGGGGCCGGACGTCTCCCTGCATCTGGAATCCTAGCAGCACGGGATCTCCAGCAAGAATGACCTCCCAACTGAGTGAGTGTGTACTATATAGTCCTGGGTCCTGACTTAAAAGGGGCGGTCGGGTGATGGTCCTCCCCCTGCTCTTGGCGTTACAATCTAACTACACAACCTATTATAACTGTATCTCGCAGAGGGTACCTCGTATAAACACGCAAATAGTATCATTTTCTTTAGCTTGTCGAAGGGCATAATTCAAAACCAAACATGCAGTAATTATGTCACACCGTTTAGGAGAAATCCATTTCTCGGATTCTGTCGGGGCTAGTTTTCATAATATACTAACGTGTGTGTTTGAAAAACAGCATGCCACTTAATCAAAATGGCAGCACCTGCACACTTTCTCTTATCGGTTAGTGCCTATTCTCTTCCTATGTTTCAAAGAAAAAAAAAAAAATCACCATCAATATGGCGCCGCCGGGTGCGCATGCACATTAGCATCTATCGTGTTCTGATTCTACTGCGCATGCGCCTTCTGCTCCTTCTTGCTGCAGCCCCAAAAAATGGGCACTACAACAAAATGGTGCCGGCGGCACTTGCACTGTAGCATCTCTCGCTACGTGAGAGATGCTCCTTCGCATGCGCGGTCTCTTGCTCTATTTTGCTGTGTAATTTTTTTTTCTCTTTTCACTGCAGCAACAAGGAGCTGGTGGATGCGCTTGCGCAGTAGCATCTAATACTGATAGATGCTACTGCGCAAGCGCCGGAGCCATTTTGTTGTAGTGTACACTTTTTTTGGCTGCAGCAACAAGGAGGCAGCGCTTGCGCAGTAGCGTCTATCGGAACGCGATAGATGCTAATACGCAGGTGCTCCCGACGGCGCCATGTTGGTGATTTTTTTTCTTTGAAACACAGGAATATAATAGGAGAGTGTGCGCAGATGCTGCCATTTTGATTAAATGACATGCTTTTTTTTTTTTTTTCAAATACACACATTTGTATATTAATTATACAAACTAGGGGGCAGGTCAGTGAGGGATCAGTGACATGGCAGTGGCATATGTCCCCCGATGAAGCCCAGCGCGAAACGTGCGTAGGGGCTCGGTGACTGGACACGCCACATATGCACTTTCTTTATGGGTAAGCATGGTTACTTTCTTGTTCGCCTTATTGGGGGACACAGAGACCATGGGTGTATGCTGCTGCCACTAGGAGGCTGACACTATGCACAAAAAAGGTTAGCTCCTCCTCCGCAGTGTACACCCCACCGACCGGCAGGGAATTCCTCAGTTTAGCTTAGTGTCAGTAGGAGGTGGACATGGGTCTTTAATTAGACTCATATCTACCTCGATGTGCATCGTTCCTTTTCAGGTTTTCCTGGAGGGATACAGTGTGAATGGTCACATCTGTACTCCCACAAGGAGTCTGTGAGTACGGCGTGTACTGCCTCCCCGTATCCTCACAGTTCTCCGTAGCAGGACCACCAGCCTTCCAGGCGGACGCCAACACGAAGATGTGTCAGGCGATCCAGAGGGTCCTCGTCGCCAGTCTCCCACCCACTCGCCTACCAGAGCCTGTCGGTAGGATGAGACGCAGACTCTTCATGTACAGGTACTTTCTTCGAGGATTCGGGCCCGGGACGGGTAAGTATTGGGACCCTTTGGCCTGCAGCATTCCTCCCCGAGGGCACGTTTGCAGCGTCTTCCCTGGAGCAGGAATGCGGTGGCGCTGCGAACTCCTGCGCCCATCCTGCTACAGCCAGCCCCTTCACCGTCCTCTTCTCCCCGACACTCGGATCGGGTATTCCAGGGTCCTCTCGCGGCGGCGCTTCACATTGCGGCACCTCCGCGCCGACCCTGTGCTGACAGGCGGCCGCCGCTAGTAATTTAGGCCCCGGCTTCTGTCGGGCCTACCTTAGCGTCGCGGCCACGCCCCCCGCCCCTTTCTTCTAAGCGGGCTTCTCTCCCGCCCGTTACAGGCCATCCCACCGCTCTTCTCAGCCTGTTCCTGACCAGGGGCGGTGCCGGATTCAGCAGGCGGTTAGCTCCGCCCTCCTTCTTCCCCTGGGAGCGCGTTTTTCCCTGTTTCCTCTCAGGCGGTCGCAATCTTTGCAGCCGCTCAGCCGGACGCCCCTGTCAGCCGGATATCGCTCCCTGGGCCTGTCAGCCGGATATCGCGCTGTCCTGCATCTGCAGAGAGGTGGATACCTTCGTCTCTGGGGTCACCAGACCTTCCGGCACTACCTCAGGTTTCACTATGTCTAACTCCAAATCTGACCGTAACCGCCCTGCGGCTCCCCCCTGCACTCTAGTCAAGTTCTTTGCATGCTCTTCTTGCAATCGCAAACTTCCCTCAGGTCAGTCCACTTCCCTCTGCCTGGATTGTAGCAATCCTATTCAACCTGCCGCCGCCCAGGAGCCATCTAGGGCCCCAGGCGAGAGTGAACCCCCCATGCCCGGCTGGGCCTCGTCTCTATCACAGTCAGTGGCAGACCTCACCACGGTGTCTCAGTCCCTAGTAGCCGTTCTGGATAAGTTACCCCTGGACACCTCTACAGGGTCCAGCAGGCCTCAAGAGGTTCCATCTGAGTTGGCCAGCATTAGTCGCAAAAGACCGAGGCAGGATCTCCAGCCGGAATCCTCTCCTCGCCCCATGTTACCACATAGTCCTTCTCGGCAGCCTCCCTCCCGGGCCTCCTCTCCCGAGTCAGGTGAAGCGCTCTCGGACAGGTCACCTGAGGGGATCTTAGAGCTGGATTCGGACCAGGATGCGAACATGAGGGTTACTGTACAGAACCTCATTGCTGTGATCCATCAGACCTTCGACATTGCTGACCCCCCTGCGAAATCCTCAGATCAGGAGGTTTCGTTCAGACGGGAGGAAACACCCTCCAGGGTATTCCCTTTACATTCCGAGTTTGGAAAGATTTTTACCAGGGAAAGAGGAGATCCGACCAGACGCTTTCAAAGAGGAAAGCGTCTCGGCGTTCTGTACCCGTTTGCTAATGAGCTCACGGACAACTGGTCTGCCTCCCCCTCGATCGACCCGCCCGTGTCCAGGCTTTCTACTAACACGGTTCTCCCGCTTTCAGGCATGGCGTCTCTAAAGGATTCTAATGATAGGATTATAGAATCCCTAGCGAAGTCTGCCTTCGAAGCGGCTTCGACGGCGGTATGCCCAATTTTTGCTTCATCTTGGGCAGCAAAGGCCATAGCTACTTGGGCAGAGTATCTTCATCAGGGCATCCTAGAGAAAGCACATCCAGATCGATTGGCCGATCTCGCCAATCAGATTTCCCATGCGGGGGATTATCTGCTTTCTGCTTCTTTGGATGCCGCATCCTGCGCAGTTCAGGCGTCCAGTAACGTTGTGGCAATCCGACGTACAATTTGGCTCAAGGCCTGGCAGGCGGACCTGTCTTCTAAAAAGTCTCTTACTAATCTGCCTTTTCAGGGAGGGTGCCTCTTTGGATCCCAATTGGACCAGATTATTAAGGACACCACCGGAGGCACGAGTTCTCTCCGGCCTCAGTCCAAGCCTCGCAGACCTCCACTAAGAAGACAGTTTCGACCCTTTTGGGCTTACCGCCGTTTCAATACGGCGGAGACCTCCTCCAACCAACAAAAACCGCAGGCACGCCAAGATAGGAAGAAAGTTTCCTTCAGACCCACTCCCTCCTGGCGTTCCCACTTTTCGCAGGGCAGGCCATCCAGATCCAGATCTGGACGGTCCACATCAGCATGACTATCCTCGGACTCCCGAGGGTCCCTTCCAATTGGGAGGTCGACTCCTGTTCTTCAAGGACGTCTGGCTGACCTCAGTAGAGGACGCTTTGGTCAGAGAGGTTGTATCGTCAGGATACAAGATAAAGTTCGTCTCTCTTCCACGGGATCGTTTCTTCGAATCCCGTCCTCCAAAAGATCCAGCTTTGATCCCGGGGTTCTTTACGGCCATCGACTCTCTCCTCAGCTCCGGGGTCATTGTGCCCGTTCCCGAATCGGAGCGGTTTACAGGGTTTTATTCAAACCTATTTGTCGTGCCGAAAAAAGACGGGGCGGTCCGACCCATCTTGGATCTCAAGCTGCTCAACAAGAGAGTCCGTCTTCGCCACTTCCGGATGGAGTCGGTTCGTTCGGTAATCACTTCCATGGAGGAGCAGGAATTCATGTGTTCAATAGACATCCACGATGCCTATCTACATGTTCCCATATTCTACGGACATCAGAAGTTCCTGCGTTTTGCGGTTCGCCAGGAACATTACTAGTTCATCGCACTGCCCTTCGGTCTCGCCACTGCTCCCAGAGTCTTCACGAAGATCATGGCTGCGTTGATGGCCTTGTTGAGGATCAGAGGTCTCGTTCTTTTTCTGTACCTCGACGATATTCTGATCAAATCTCCCTCTTTCCAACAGGCACGCCTAAGTTTGACGATCGTCCTAGACACTCTTTCCAATTTCGGGTGGATCGTCAACAGGAAAAAGTCCTGTCTGGTTCCTACTCAATGTCTTGTGTTTCTGGGCCTCCTGTTCGACACTCGTCGGTCAAGGGTCTTTCTCCCACAAGAGAAGATTCTCTCCCTGCGACAGGATGTACAATCGCTGCAGACCACACGATTTCCGACCCTCCGAACAACCATGAGGGTCCTGGGAAAGATGGTGGCGGCGATAGAAGCAGTTCCCTTTGCCCAATTTCACGCCAGACCTCTCTAACATGCCATTTTGTCGAGGTGGAACAGGTCTGCTCTGTCCCTGGATCGCCCTGTTCGTCTTTCATGCCGGATCAAGCGGTCACTCAACTGGTGGTTGACGTCACCTCTCATCCTCTTGGGGCGGTCTTTTCTTCCCGTTCACTGGCAGATTGTAACAACGGATGCCAGCCTCCTCGGCTGGTGTGCAGTGTTCCGCCATCAACACCGTTCAGGGTCGTTGGTCGACTCCGGAATCTGCTCTGCCAATCAACGTCCTAGCGATACGAGCGATCCATCTGGCTCTCGTCCACTGGGAGAGGCTCCTCAGGGGCCTGCCTGTCCGGATCCAGACAGACAATGCCACAGCGGTGGCATATGTCAACCGCCAAGGAGGGACACACTGTCCCAGCCCTGGCAGAAGTGTCCAAGATCCTTCAGTGGGCAGAGATTTCGGTACCGACACTCTCAGCGGTACACATTCCCGGCGTAGACAACTGGGCCGCCGATTTTCTCAGCCGCGAGGGTCTCGCGGCAGGAGAGTGGTCCCTACATCCGGAGGTATTTCTTCAGCTCTGCCGTCGTTGGGGAACCCCGGACGTAGATCTGCTAGCTTCTCGCCTCAACAGGAAAGTCCCACAGTTTGTATCCAGGGCTCGAGATCCTCTCGCAGTGGGCGCCGATGCTCTGGCCATTCCTTGGTCGCAGTTCAAGCTCCCCTACCTGTTTCCTCCCCTGCCTCTTCTTCCCAAGCTGTTGAAGATCAAAGCAGAAGAAATTCCAGTCATTCTCATCGCCCCGAATTGGCCCAGAAGGTCTTGGTTCGCGGACATTGTCAACCTTCTTGCGGACGCCCCCTGGAAGCTTCCAGACAAGGCAGATCTGCTGTCTCAAGGCCCGATTTGCCACCCCAATTCTCAGCCGCTAAATTTAACGGCGTGGCTGTTGAGACCGAGGTTTTGAAACGAGCAGGATTTTCCGGTCGAGTAATTCATACCATGATCCGAGCCAGGAAGCCATCATCTTCCAAAATTTACTACCGTACTTGGAAGGCCTATTTCACTTGGTGTGAGGCCAATAACATCGTGCCCATGTGCTTTTTGCTCCCTTCCGTTCTGGCGTTTCTTCAGGTAGGGCTGGATGCGGGGCTTGCTCTGTTCCTTGAAGGGTCAAGTTTCGGCGCTGTCCATTTTGTCTCAGAAGACGTTGGCCTCCCGCCCTCAGGTCAAAACCTTTCTTCAGGGCGTGGCTCACACGGCTCCTCAGTATCGAGCACCCGTGGATCCATGGGATCTTAATCTGGTTCTTGAGGTTCTGCAAGGTTCTCCTTTTGAACCTCTCAGGGATGTTTCCCTTTCTCTCCTTTCTTAGAAGGTAGCTTTTCTGGTGGCCATCACTTCCATTTGGCGCGTGTCAGAATTGGCGGCTCTTTCTTGCCGCTCTCCTTTCTTGGTACTTCACCAGGACAAGGTAATTCTGCGGCCTCCGCCCTCTTTTCTTCCGAAGGTGGTGTCCTCCTTTCACCTCAATGAGGATATTGTTCTGCCGTCCTTCTGTCCGAGTCCAACTCACCCTCGGGAGCGGTCCCTGAACAAGCCGGATCTGGTCAGGGCGATGAAAGTCTGTCTAGGACGACTTCCTTGCGAAAGACAGACTCTCTTTTTATCATTCCAGATGGGGCGTGGAAAGGTCACCCGGCTTTCAAAGCTACTATTGCTCGCTGGATCAGATCGGCAATTTTGGAGGCCTACCGGGTTAAGCATCAAGTGGCCCCTCCGGGGATCAGAGCGCACTCTACCCGGGCAGTGGGTGCTTCCTGGGCGGTACGCCACAGAGCCTCCATGCTGCAGCTTTGCAAAGCTGCAACATGGTCTTCGGTTCACACGTTTGTGAAATTCTACAAGGTCCACACCTACGCTTCGGCGGACGCCAGCCTAGGTAGAAGGATCCTGCAGGCAGCGGTGGTGAGTCCACTGGCCTGATGGAAGTTTGTTTCCCACCCCAGGGACTGCTTTGGGACGTCCCATGGTCTCTGTGTCCCCCAATAAGGCAAACGAGAAAACAGGATTTTTGGGTTGCTTACCGTAAAATCTGTTTCTCGGAGCCTTCATTGGGGGACACAGCACCCTCCCATGTTCTACAGCTCCTGTTCTTACTTTGGTTGATTGGTTACAGTTGAGTTGTTTGAAAAGAGAACAATCTATTGTTACTTCTCCTACAGCTTTCTCACTAACTGAGGAATTCCCAGCCAGTCGGTGGGGTGTACACTGCGGAGGAGGCGCTAACCTTTTTTTGTGTATAGTGTCAGCCTCCTAGTGGCAGCAGCATACACCCATGGTCTCTGTGTCCCCCAATGAAGACTCCGAGAAACAGATTTTACGGTAAGTAACCCAAAAATCCTGTTTTTTCTTCTTTCCCCATACCTTTTTTGCAAAAAGCACTTTAATGGAAGGTTCTGTATGAATTTCCTGTGTCCCTTAGCATGGATTTTACCTTGGCAATAATAATAGACGGCCAAGGGTGGGACTTTGTTGCATGGTAATGAATTTTCATACAGATTTGGGGTTTTTCATTTAATTTTGTACCATTGCATTTACTATGCATGTGCAGGCGATCCTATTCCCCCTTTTTTCTGTGTCATCTCCGGTATCTGACCATATGATTGTACTTTGAATATACTTTTTTGCACCTGTATTAATAAAGAGCAAATAATTTTGATATTATAAAAAATTTGTATTTCTATTGATTTCTTGGCGTTGTACTCCAATTTTTATGTAGGTTTATATATTATGAATAACTGATCAGAGCACCACATACACCAACCCCGCCTTAGTACACGCGCATACCATTAACACAAAACTGAAAATAAAGATTAAGAAACAACAAAACGGATTTCATCAACCAAGGTATCATTTTATTCAGTATAACGGCACCGACCTGACACTGTGTAGGTTACTGTGCACAGTCCTGCTGACAGGTTTCTTTTAACCCCTCTAACGTCCTAACAATAAAAACTTGTTTCAAAAAATGATGCAGATGTAAAGTAGATGTGGGAAATGTAATTTATTAACTATTTTGTGTGACTCACTCTTGTTTAAGGGTATGAGAATGAAAAGTTTTAAAAATGCGAAATTTTTGCCAAGTTTCTGATATTTCCACAAACGCAAGTCCTATAAACCAAATTCTACTATGGTCACGAAGCACAATATGTCACAAAAAAAAAATTTCTCTGAATCACTGGGACCCGTTAAAGTGTTCCAGAGTTATTGCTACATAAAGTGGCGCTGGTCAGATTTTTAAAAATGTGGCCTGGTCATAGGGTCAAAATTGGCTTTGTCACTAAGGGGTTAAGTAAATATTTTTAGATATATTTATATTTTTACAAATTGCCATAAAATCCGTTTGACAATGGTCTTCAGACGTTTGTTTTTGTTAGTCTCTTGATGATTTTATATATATATATTTTTTTTTTTCAGGCCAAACTTCAGAACTCAATGTCCCAAGTATCCCTCAGAAACTGTCAGTACCACCGCCAAGTGGCAGACCATCCCCAGCACCACCTGCAGCTCCACCATCTGTCACTTTGCCTGGTCCATCAGTCCCCCAGCCTACACCTGGGCAGCCAGCACCAATTGTTCAACTTCAGCAAAAACAGAACCGAATAAGTCCTATCCAGAAACCACAGGGCTTAGATCCTGTTGAAATACTACAAGAAAGAGAATACAGGTAGAAAATAAAGCTCTCATAACACATTGAAGATTGCAGATTACCCACCATACATCTTGCTGATATTTAGTTTTCTCTAGAAGTAAGGAAGATTTCTCTCTAACCTCTTGAATAGTTAAGATTCAGACACATCAAAATCATTTTTCTCAGATCAGTTATACATCATTTTATTTTCAATAGTTTATAAATATCAGTGCCATTCAGCATTAGAGATTAGCATCTTATAATCGTTCAGATTGCTCGTCTTGTTTATGACTAATAATCTATTTTCACTTCTTCAAGAAGTGTTCCATGCACACACTTCTGATATTGGGGGAAGAGAAAAAAAGAACCCGTGATTGCATTATACTGTCATCAGCTGTAAACAGTGGCAGGCTGCTGCGAAGCTACAATGCTGATTCATGGCTATAGTAATTATAACATTCTTGCAGTAATTTTCTGGTGAAGAACACCGAAAAGTGATAACTAGAGTTGAGCAAATTTGTTCAGATTCGATTCTGAATACGATTGGCAGCAAATACTGTTTATTCGTCGAACACAGCCAAACGTCATTAGAGTCAGTGGGAGTAGACGTTACCGAATTTGTTTGGAACTGACCATCAAACATACATTCGGCACGAATAGGGAACTAATATTGCAAATTCAGATTCTGCAACCAAATCTGAACAAATTCGCTCTACTCTAGTGATAACCATTTTGGAAAGAAATTTTAGGTTATACATTTATTTTTTTTGCATTTTCAGATTTTTTTTACTTCTCTACCAAGAGCAATTGTTGCCACATGAGGGTTTTTTTTTTTTTGTAGCGGTGAATTTTAGTTTTGAATGGCACCATTCATTTTACCATTCAATGCACTGTTAAAACTGGATGAAGAAATCCAATCATGGTGAAATTTGACAAATTTGGTGGATTTTGTTTTTAAGAGGTTAAGTAAGGAACCTGATGACAGGAAATGGTAAAACCTAAAAAATAATTTTTTTTTTCTCAATAACAAAAAGGGACACAATAGCCTTGGCACTAGGTAGAAAAAACAACCAAAAAGGCTATTCCTGGCCCTCTGTACTTTCTCTTCAGAGGCTAGGCAGCTCATTTTTAGTCTAGTGTCTGATGATTTAGCGAATCCTGCTTTGAGCAGGGGGTTGGACCAGATGGCCCAGGAGGTCCCTTCCAACTCTACGATTCTATGAAAGAGACTGACTCGCCATGTTTTCAAGTTTACTCCATTCTCTCCTTCGTCTCATTGGGGGACACAGGTACTGTGGGTGTATGCTACTGCCACCTGGAGGCTGACACTAAGTGGACAAAAAAAGTTAGCTCCTCCTCCGCTGCATACACCCTCGCCCCGATTGTGGGAGGAAACCAGTTTTTTGCTTAGTGTCCTTTGGTGGCACACACGTCTGGATGTCTCCAGACTATTTGTTTTGTTTTTTTTTCTTTTTTGTTTTCTTCCCTTGAAGATGAGACGGTGCGACGGATCCTATTGAAAGGGTCCGATCTCCCCAAACCATAACCATCAATGGGCGAGCACGCGTTGAGTATCCTTTCCCGCACCGTGGGACATATCTGGGTCTTTTTCCCCAGACTTCTATTTTTCTTTTATTTTATGAAGATAAGACAGGGGCAACGCATCCTATTGAAAGGATCCGATTTCCCCAAACCATCAACGGGCGAGCACGTGCGAGTATCCCTCCACGTATCCTCTCCCGCGACATGGGACATAATGCCGGACTTAGCCCTGTCCACCCCTAGGTATTTAAACCATGGGCTTGCACAGAGGCACAAGACTAGTCTATGCGGCCCCTACTGCTCCACCACCGCTAGACGGCGGTGCTGCATGGCGGCGGACGGTCCCTCTCCTCGCCCCTGCAGGGGGGACGGAGCTAGGGTGCCTGCACCGTCCAGAAAATTACCCCATCCCCTCTACCTGGTGCGCTAAATCTGTAGCGGAGGTTTTCGCAGGTATGGAGGACTGGGGAGGGCCGCCAGCGCGGATATCGGTCCATGGAGCGGCTCAGAGAAGGGCCAGTGGGATCGCCATGATTGCGGGGCCGCCAGCCCGCGGGCAGGGGTTGAAATTTAGCCCACGGCTTCAGCCGTGACTAGGCCATGGGTGGAAGTCCCGCCCTTGGCGTGATGTCCTTTCCGGCGCCGCCCCCCATGGCTAGGGCAGACGCGAACAAATTGAGCCCCTGGTCTCATTACAGGGTAAGCCGCGAGCGGGAGTGGACGTCTCGGCCTACTCAAGGGAGAAAGGAGCGCAGAGGCAGCGGCAGGAGCACGTGGGGACACAAGATCAGGGTAAGGGCGACCCCGACCCTGGAGCCGCGCTACGTGCGATAAGGGGGGGTTGGTTTCCTCCTCCTCCCTTCCCTCAACCCTCTTATAGAAAGCAGAGGAGGTTATTGAGCCTGGCAGCAATATGACCGCAAAAGGGAAATCACACACGTTCCTTTTATGCCGCATGCATTTCCTGTGGGGCTAGTTTTCCATGAGCGCAAAGTAAAAAAAGGTATTTGACGCCTGTGACTCCGAACGCGCCAGGAGCCCTCCCCTGCGTCGGAGCCCAGGGGTCCGGATCCCCCGGAATGGGCTTTATCGCTTTCACGGTCTATGGCATCGCTAACGAAGGCGATCGAGACCCTTCAGGCCCCAGATAGGAGCAGAGGTGGCGGCTCGCCGATCTGGGAGGGATCGTCCACCTCACTAGAGCCTCCGGCCTGCAGGGGCCGTACTCTCTAGGCAGGCGCATAGGAAAAGAACCCACACTGCGTCGCCGGGCCCGTCCGGTGCTTCGGCATCCGTGAATACGGCGTCTCGTTCACCATCACCATTATCCGGGAGAGAGAAGAGTTCAGATAATGACGCAGATGAGGCCCTGGACCTGGATACTCCAGGGTGTCGGGAAAAGGTTGACAGTCTCATCTAAGCTGTCAATCAGACTTTGGGTATTGAAGATGACGTCCCCCTAGCCTCAGGTCATAAGGTGTCCTTTAAGAGGGCCAAGCGGCCGCATAGGGTGTTTAACACTCACCCGGAGTTCGAGGACATAGTACAGTGTCACAGGGAACGACCGGACAGGCGTTTCTTGGGCCAGAAGACGCTAGAAGCAAGATATCAGTTTGCACCGGAGTTCTGTAAAAAATGGGCGGAATCTCCAGTCGTGGATCCTCCAGTGTCACGCTTAGCCTCGAAAACTTTATTATCAGTACCTAGTGTCTCTTCCATTAAAGACCCCACAGATCGGCTCATAGAAAGCTTGGCCCGCTCAGTATATGAAGCATCAGGATCGGCACCCTCTCCCTCATTCGCAGCGACCTGGGTAGCCAAAGCCATGATGTCATGGTCTGAGTCAAGCTCCTGCAGGATAGGGACCTGCCGTCGGAGGTGTCAGAGATAGCAAGTCAGATCGCAATGGCGGGTGACTACTTAATCAGTGCCTTCTTAGGCTGGTTTCACATTTGCGTTTTTTTTCGCGGTAATTTAGCGCTAAATAGCGCATGCGTTTTTTTTTCCTATACTTTGCATGGGATGCGCTTATGTGCGCATACACATGCGTTTGTACGCGTTTTACCGCGCATGCGTTTTTTTGCGGTATGCGCTCGGGCGCACAAAATGCAACTTGTTGCATTTTTTGTGCGTCCGATTTGCCTCAAAAAAACGCATGCGCGCGCAATGCGTTTTTTTACAGCAAGACACCCATTATAAGTCTATGGTGAGCATATGTGCGCATTGGCATGCTTATGTATGCGTTTTTTTGCACATGCGTTTTTTTTTTTTACCATTAGTTTAGACAATGGAATTTAGGGGTTTGGGTAAAGTTAGGGTTAGTTAAGGGGGGTTAGGGTTAGGGTCAGGGTTAGGGTTAAGTATGGTTTGGTTAAGGGTTAGGGTCAGGGTTAGGGTCAGGGTTAGGGTTAAGTATGGTTTGGTTAAGGGTTAGGGTCAGGGTTAGGGTCAGGGTTAGGGTCAGGGTTAGGGTTAGGGTTAAGTATGGTTTGGTTAAGGGTTAGGGTCTGGGTTAGGGTTAAGTATGGTTTGGTTAAGGGTTAGGGTCAGGGTTAGGGTTAGGGTTAAGTATGGTTTGGTTAAGGGTTAGGGTCAGGGTTAGGGTTAGGGTTAAGTATGGTTTGGTTAAGGGTTAGGGTCATGGTTAGGGTTAAGTATGGTTTGGTTAAGGGTTAGGGTCAGGGTTAGGGTCAGGGTTAGGGTTAAGTATGGTTTGGTTAAGGGTTAGGGTCAGGGTTAGGGTTAAGTATGGTTTGGTTAAGGGTTAGGGTCAGGGTTAGGGTTAAGTATGGTTTGGTTAAGGGTTAGGGTCAGGGTTAGGGTTAGGGTCAGGGTTAGGGTTAAGTATGGTTTGGTTAAGGGTTAGGGTCAGGGTTAGGGTTAAGTATGGTTTGGTTAAGGGTTAGGGTTAAGTATGGTTTGGTTAAGGGTTAGGGTCAGGGTTAGGGTTAAGTATGGTTTGGTTAAGGGTTAGGGTCAGGGTTAGGGTTAAGTATGGTTTGGTTAAGGGTTAGGGTCAGGGTTAGGGTCAGGGTCAGGGTTAGGGTCAGGGTTAGGGTTAAGTATGGTTTGGTTAAGGGTTATGGTCAGGGTTAGGGTTAAGTATGGTTTGGTTAAGGGTTAGGGTCAGGGTTAGGGTTAAGTATGGTTTGGTTAAGGGTTAGGGTCAGGGTTAGGGTTAGGGTCAGGGTTAGGGTTAGTAAAGTCATGGTTTGGGTTAGTGTGAGGGGCCACCTAATGTTG
This sequence comes from Dendrobates tinctorius, assembly GCF_039654945.1. Lineage (NCBI taxonomy): Eukaryota > Metazoa > Chordata > Amphibia > Anura > Dendrobatidae > Dendrobates > Dendrobates tinctorius. Next base: position 50,994 of record NW_027361796.1, read on the forward strand.
GAAAAAACGCAAACGCGGTAAAAACGCATACAAACGCATAAAAACGCTGCGTTTTTTTCATGCATGCTCCTAAAAATGCTTGAAAAAAACGCAGCAGTTGTATGCTTTTGTATGCGTTTTTCAATGCGTTTTTTTGCGGGAAAAACGCGCTGCAAAAAAAAGCAAGTGTGAAACAGGCCTTAGATGTGGCTAATTGCGCGGCACTAGCGGCGGCAAATGCAATCTCCATTAGGAGGGCCCTATGGTTGAGAATGTGGCGGGCCGATTCGATTTCCAAAAAATCCTTGACTTCTCTGCCTTTTCAGGGTAGTCGCCTATTTGGGGAAAAATTGGACCAACTCATCTCTGATGCTACGGGGGGAAAAAAGCAGTTTTCTCCCGCAGCAGAAAATCAAACCGCCGTTTCGTCAGGCGCGGTTTCGGGCATTTCGCAACCCTGGGTACATGGAAAAGCGAGCATGCTCGGGTGATCTCCAAAAATTTTGGCGTGCTCGGAGATTTAGTTTGTCGCCTCAGCGGCACGATTTATGGCTGCTGGACAGCCTGAAAACACATGGGAATTCCCTAACAAACAGGCAATCCCCACATGTATTCAAGCTGTCCAGCAGCCACAAATCATGCAGCTGCATCGAAAGAAACGAAATCTCCAAGCAAGCTAAATTACCTGGAGGTCACCCGAGCAACGAGTGTACGCGCTCATCACTACTAATTAACTTTTGGGCACCTTCCACTGACCTCTGTCAGAGGTCATATGCTGGTAAGCCACTTCTACTTCAGTCCCTGACTTTTGTCAAGACTAGACTGTAAACTCTTTTTATTCTGGTTAATGTAGCCTATGCACTGGCTCATCTCCTTCACTTCCAATGTAGGCATTTTTATCGGGAAATTGTTTTCTGCGTGCTTAAAAAGCACTATTTTGCCAAGATGCTCCGTGGCACAGCATGCTCTATCAATACTGCTCAACAATATTTAACCCCTTCCTGACATGAGACGTACTATCCCGTCCATGGGACCTGGGCCCCTATGCCCATGGACGGGATAGTACGTCTAGCGCGATCAGCGGCGCCCTTGTGGTGAGTGCCGCTGATCGCGGCCGGGTGTCAGCTGATTATCACAGCTGACACCCGGCACAATGTGTCAGGGGCGGTCACGGACCGCCCCCGACACGTTAACCCCTTGCACACCGCGATCAAACATGATCGCGGTGTACCGGGGGTTAAAGGGAAGCATCGGCAGGGAGGGGGCTCCCTCCGTGCTTCCTTGAGCCCCCCACGGCAGCGCAATGTGCAGCGCTGCTGCGGGGGGCTCCTTTCCTCCAGGCCCCCGAATCCAAGATGGCGACGGGGGCCTGAGGAAGCTGGCTTCCTCAGTGCCTGCAAAGCGCCGGCATGAGGAAGCCTTCTGCAGTGCCTGTGTCAGATCGCTGATCTGTGATGTGACAGATCAGCGATCTGTCACAGGACAGTGATGTCCCACCTGGGACTATTTAATAAAGTAAAAAAAAAAATAAAAAAAGTGTTAAAATAATTTAAAAAAAATCGCCAAATAAATTAGAAAAAAAAAAATATTCCCCCAATAAATCCATTTTTTGGAAATAAAAAAAAACAAACAATAAAAGTACACATATTAGGTATCGCCGCGTCCGTAATGACCCGCCCTATAAAACTGTCCCATTAGTTAACCCCTTTAGCGAACCCCTTAAAAAATAAAAAACGAAGCAAAAAATAATGATTTTTTATCATACCGCCAAACAAAAAGTGTAATAACGCGCGATCAAAAAGACGCATATAAATATCCATGGTACCGCTGAAAACGTCATCTTGTCCCGCAAAAAACGAGCTGCCACACAGCATCATCAGCGAAAAAATAAAGTTATAGCTCGCAGAATAAAGCGAAGCAAAAATAATTATTTTTTATATAAAATCGTTTTCATTGCATAAAACCGACAAAAACATAAAAAAATGACATAAATGAGGTATCGCTGTAACCGTACTGACCCGAAGAATAAAACCGCTTTATCAATTTTACCGCACGCGGAACGGTGTAAATGCACCCCCCCAAAAGAAATTCATGAAACGCTGGTTTTTGTTCATTCTGTGTCCCAAAAATAGGAATAAAAAGCGATCAAAAAATGTCACGTGCCCGAAAATGGTAGCAATAAAAACGTCAACTCGTCCCGCAAAAAATAAGACCTCACATGACTCGGTGGGTCAAAATACGGAAAAATTATAGCTCTCAATATGTGGTGATGCAAAAACTATTTTTACAATAAAAAGCGTCTTTTAGCGTGCGACAGCTGCCAAATATAAAAACCGCCATAAATAGTAAATCAAACCCCCCCGTCATCACCCCCTTAGTTGGGGAAAAATAATAAAATTAAAAAAAAAGTATTTATCTCCATTTTCCGGTTAGGGTTAGGGCTAGGGTTAGGGCTCAGATTAGGGTTAGGGGTGTGTTGGGGTTAGGGTTGGAGTTATAATTGGGGGGTTTCCACTGTTTGGGCACATCAGGGGCTCTCCAAATGCAACATGGCGTCTGATCTCAATTCCAGCCAATTTTGAGTTGAAAAAGTCAAATGTTGCTCCATCCCTTCCAAGCTCTGCCATGCGCCCAAACAGTGTTTTACCCCACATGTAGGGTATCAACCTACTCAGGACAAATTGCAAAACAATTTTTGGGGTCCAATTTCTCCTGTTACCCTTAGGAAAATAAAAAATTGGGGGCAAAAATATCATTTTTGTGGAAAAAAATGATTTTTTTATTTTCACGTCCGAGTGTTATAAACTTCTGTGAAGCACTTGGGGGTTCAAAGTGCTCACCACACATCTAGATAAGTTCCGTGGGGGGTCTAGTGTCCAAAATGGGGTCACTTGTGGGGAGTTTCAATAGTTTAGGTACATCAGGGGCTCTCCAAACGCACATGACACCCGCAGACCATTCCATCAAAGTCTGCATTCCAAAACGTCACTGCTTCCCTTCCGAGCCCCGACGTGTGTCCATACAGTAGTTTTCTCCCACATATGGGGTGTCAGCGTACTCAGGCCAAATTGGACAACAACTTTTGGGGGTCCAATTTCTCCTGTTACCCTTGGGAAAATGAAAAAATTGGGGACTAATTGATCATGTTTCTGGAAAAAATACGATTTTTTTATTTTCATGCCCTGGCATTATAAACTTCTGTGAAGCTCTTGGGGGTTCAAAGTGCTCACCTCACATCTAGATAAGTTCCTTAGTGGGTCTAGTTTTCAAAATGGGGTCATTTGTGGGGGGTTTCCACTGTTTAGGTACATTAGGGGCTCTCCAAAGGCAACATAACACCCGCAGACCATTCCATCAAAGTCTGCATTCCAAAACGTCACTACTTCCCTTCCGAGCCCCGACGTGTGCCCATACAGTAGTTTTCTCCCACATATGGGGTATCAGCATACTCAGGACAAATTGGACAACAACTTTTGAGGTCCAATTTCTCCTGGTACCCTTGGGAAAATAAAAAAATGGTGACTAAAAGATCATGTTTGTGGAAAAAATACAAATTTTTTATTTTCACGCCCGGGCATTATAAACTTCTGTGAAGCACCGGGGGGGTCAAAGTGCTCACCACACATCTAGATAAGTTCCTTAGGGGGTCTAGTTTCCAAAATGCTGTCATTTGTGGGGGGTTCCCACTGTTTTGGTACATCAGGAGTTTTCCAAACGCGACATGGTGTCCGATCTCAATTCCAGCCAAAAACGTCAAATGGCGCTGCTTCCCTTCCGAGCTCTGCCATGCGCCCAAATAGTGGTTTACCCCCACATGTGGGGTATCAGCGTACTCAGGACAAATTGCGCAATACCTTTTAGGGTCCTGTTACCCTTGGAAAAATAAGAATTGAGGGTGAAAATTTCATTTTTGTGGAAAAAATGATTTTTTAATTGTATGGCTTTATGTTATAAACTTCTGTGAAGCCCATGGGGGTTCAAAGTTCTCACCACACATCTAGATAAGTTCCTTAGGGGGTCTAGTTTCCAAAATGGTGTCATTTGTGGGGGGTTTCCACTGTTTTGGTACACCAGGGGTTTTCCAAACGCGACATGGTGTCCGATCTCAATTCCAGCCAAAAACGTCAAATGGCGCTGCTTCCCTTCCGAGCTCTGCCATGCGCCCAAATAGTGGTTTACCCCCACATGTGGGGTATCAGCGTACTCAGGACAAATTGCACAATAACTTTTAGGGTCCTGTTACCCTTGGGAAAATAAAAATTGGGGTGAAAAGATCATTTTTGTGGAAAAAATATGATTTTTTAATTGTACCGCTGTACGTTATAAACTTCTGTGAAGCCCTTGTGGGTTCAAAGTTCTCACCACATATCTAGATAAGTTCCTTGGGGGGGTCTAGTTTCCAAAATAGGGTCACTTGTAGGAGGTTTCCACTGTTTAGGTACATCAGGGACTCTCCAAACGTGACATGGCGTCCAATCTGAATTCCAGCCAATTTTGCATTGAAAAAGTCAAACGGCGCTCCTTCCATTCTGAGCTCTGCCATCAACGAAACAGTGGTTCCCCCCCCACATATCAGGTATTTGCGTACTCAGGACAAATTGCACAATAACTTTTGCAGTCCAATTTCTCCTGTTACCCTTGGTAAAATAAAAAAAATTGAACCTGAAGTTTTTTTTTTTTATGAAAAAAAGTTAGATGTTCGTTTTTTTTTTAAATATTCAAAAAAATTCCTGTGACGCACCTAAAGGGTTAATAAACTTCTTGAATGTGGTTTTGAGCACTTTAAGGGGTGCAGTTTTTAGAATGGTGTCACTTTTGGGTATTTTCTATCATATAGACCCCTCAAAGTGGCTTCAAATGTGATGTGGTCCTAAAAATAAAATGGTGTTGTAAAAATGAGAAATCGCTGGTCAACTTTTAACCTTTATAACTTCCTAACTAAAAAAAATTTTGGTTCCAAAATTGTGCTGATGTAAAGTAAACATGTGGGAAATGTTAGTTATCAAGTTTTTTGTGTGCCGTATCTCTTTGATTTAAGGGCATAAAAATTCAAAGTTGGAAAATTGCGAAATTTTCAAAATTTTCGCCAAATTTCCGTTTTTCTCACAAATAAACGCAAGTTATTTGAATGAAATTTTACCACTAACATGAAGTACAATATGTCACGAGAAAACAATGTCAGAATCACCGGGATCCATGGAAGCGTTCCAGAGTTATGACCTCACAAAGGTACAGTGGTCAGAATTGTAAAAATTGGCCCGGTCATGAACGTGCAAACCACCCTTGGGGGTAAAGGGGTTAAGGAGCACAGCCTAGTAGCTTTAGGGATCTCTCCTTGCTTTTTGCTGGATTCTGACAAGTTATCTTCTGATTCTGAACTAACACACTTTTTTCCCTATCTGCTTTCTGTGATCCTTTCTTGTCCAGTTTGTCTCAACTCCAGTCCTCAAGACCCACCAACAGGTCAATTTTTCAGGAGATCCTTATCATTGCACAGGTGATAATTTCATCACCTGTTCAAGCATTAATTCCATCACCTTTGCAATACTGAGGAAATCCTGAAAACATGACCTGTTGGTGGGTCTTGAGGACTGGAGTTGAGAAACGCTGCTGTAGTCCTTGGCCCCCCTCCCACCATATGCATCATCCCCATTACATCCTATTTTATGTCAGTCACCTGTTTATCAAGGACCCTCCACTAGGTTTGTAAATTTTACCCTAGCCCTGCTCAGGAAGTCTCAGATCCTTCTTGCGAATCATATCCATCTAAGTAGATGTTGTCAATAACTTCGGCCTCTGGTACCATTACTAAATTGTTCATTTGATTCAAATCTCTAGTGCATTTGCCATCACAGATAGTAATGGGTTGTAAGGGAAACTGAGCCTCTTATATATTGGCTTTGTGGTTAACACTTTAGCGTGCAACACTTAAGCCTGTGGTTGAATCCAACCAAACACTTAAAGCCTGCTGTAACTGAATCTCTCCCTGCAGGACCTCCTCACACTGATGCCCTTCTGTACTTTTGGACCAGATTATAACCACTCTTGTGTCTGAGCAAAGCAGCTAAGCTAGTTGAGTCCTCCCCCATACAAGAGGAGGTTTTACTTTTGGCGACACCATGGCAATTGTCTGTTCTCCTAAACAAGGGAACTCCGATGAGGTGCATTCCCTGTTCTAAAGGGTTTGAGGTTCTATTTCTTTGGTAAAATTGGTTGTTCGGTGGTCTAATAGAGCCACCAACCTGATTTTACTTGACTTCACTTTGTTTGGTGAGGCACTAGATAAGTAACACAGGCAGTAGTTTCCTAATCACATAAATTTTGCTCTCCTAGTAATGGGAGCTGTCTGACACACATACTGTCCTTCATAAAATCTGACGTCCTCTTGAATTCCTCAGAGGAATTACTTCCTCAGTATTCTACTACAGGCACCACCATGCTTCTGTCCGGCATGGTGACCATCTGGATAAGAAGATGGGCTTGCAAATCACAAGAAGATTGATGACTTGCTCTGTTAGGAATGGGAGATCTCAACAGGCTCATGCCCTTCTCCTTTGATTTTGAGATTTTTTTTTTTCTTAGAGTATGGTAGTTGGTTCCCCAGTAGTCCACAATTCACCATTCTGCCTTCATCTCACATGTCGTCCCTCAGTGACTGTTTTATATAATAATTTGAGGTCTTAAAAACCGTGTTCTTTACAGCAGCAGATTTTTGCTTGTCTGTTTTTGATTTTTATCAGGTAATTTTTTTATTAAACATTTTCAAAAACTGAAAAACAGGTAATCACATACAGGATAGTTCTCAAATAGTGTATTACATAAGCACAATAGAACCCCCACAAAAATCCCTCCCATCTTACCCCCACCCTCACCCAACAAAAGTCTCTTTTCTCTCCCGATGCATTTGGTCTCTCACGGCTACAGTTTTCCGGTTATATCCTCCCCAACGCTCTCATCCATGTTAATCTAGAAGGCGCCAACCCGGGAGTGTCCAACCAGGGCACCCACATATCCTCCCCTTTCTTAGTTGTTCTCTTTTGATACACATATTTCTCCATATCTATATTGTTATTAACTGCATCGGTAACTTCCGTGATTGTGGGTACAGAAGATCCCCTCCAGTGAGCCGCCGCTCTCTTACGAGCCTGATATAATATTCGTGAGACTGCCAGCTGGTGTCCCTCCGAGAGCGGCAGATTCTCCACCCGTCCCAGGAGAGCCATTTTGGGGGCTTGTACCATTCGACATTGATACAGTATTAAGTAAATCAGTCACATATCCCCAAAAGCTACGTAACCGGAGACAGTTCCAGGTCATGGGTATCAGATCCGCATTGGGCATTCCACACTTCCAACAATCTGTCTCTCTAGCATAGCCCATTTTCAACAGCAGTACAGGAGTTCGATAAGCTCGATGAAGCAAATAGAGATGTGACACTCTGTGCCTCGCTAACCGAGACTTTCATGACTTCTTGCGTTGCATCTTCCCATTCATCATCTGTTAAATCAAATTATGTATGATTTACTTGCGCTAAATAAATGTACCCAGGTTCAATAAAAGAATACAATGATGTCAACAGGTCCAGTAATAAACAACCAAAGGGGGATTGAATTACCTTGAATAGTGCTTGGATAGTATAAAAAAAAGGAAAAAAAGATAGTCCTGGAGAGGGGTCCTTAGAAGCGAGATGAATGAAGGGTCCTATCCAAAGATGTTCTAAAGATGGCTGTTGTCTCAGATGAAAAAAGGTTCAATCTCCATGCATACTGCTGTCCCAGCCGGTGACTAGCGTGCAACTAGAGATGAGTGGCGGCAGACAGTATGAATTAGACGCCACATACAGGAGCAGGCCTGCAAGGTCCAAAAACACTGCAGGACCTTGCGTGACGTCACAGTCGCGTGATGTGTCACGTGACAGGCAAAGGAGCACTGTGGGGGCCAGAAACGGCTTACTTTCCTACACGTTTCGTAATTCTCGGATTCCTTCTTCTCGTAATTAGCTTGCAGAATGCTAGCGTTTTCCAAGCGATCTGTTGCATCGCTTGGAGAACTGATTGAGACAGGTTGGTCACACTCGTCAAACATGGTGTTTGACAAGTGTGACCAACTTTTTACTATTGAGGCTACCTATGCGGCATCAGTAGTAAAAGAATGTTAAAAATGATAAAAAAAAATAAAAAGTACACAGCAGGGGCACATTTATAAGATTATCTCAGCACAGGAATATTGCATTTAAAACTCATCCAATTGTGCAACTTCCGAGATCTGTTAGTTAAATATTAACTTTTGTACGTGGGAAAGCCCCTTTGAGGGAAGTATGTTCTTATATTTTAACTTAAAAAATTGCAAAGGGTGCTAAACAATTTTGGTGTAAGGATACAGTGCTAAAAATTTTCCTAACTGCTGACCAACTTCTTTTATTCTCCATGATTAGGTTAACACTTTGAATATTCCATGTTAATGTGTTTGTACAGCACTGAGCTTGTTCCATGCTACTCTGCATGGAATGTCTCTTTTGCCCTGTTCCTGTATCATAGCCTTAGTGCTGTTTGGAGAGTCCTGCAGTTTGCATGCGGTAAAATTATTAGAACATTGTCTGAATTTTTGTAACTATGTCCAATCTTGGTAGCCATTTAGTCGATGCACCTTCTTTTTGGGATGTTGCTGCTTAGGAAAGCTCTTAATACTTGGCTGTTAGAAGGAAAAGCTGTCTCCTGCGGTCTATGCCAAGCGGCCTCTGTAGTCAGACACATATTTTACCAATTTATCAGCCAGCATGACTCTAATATATGGTAGTTATTTGCATTTTTCCTATACTGCAGCATTTGATATTTAGTGGCCACAATAAGAAATGATGATCTGTAATGTTTTGCTTGACAGAATATGTTGTATTTGAAATAGGTGTTCTACTGGCACAAAGCATAGAATTAGAGGTTGACTCAGTAGTGTGGGAGTGGACAATGAAAAAGTTTAAAAAATAAGCTGAAGTTGCTTCCCTGTGGTGTAGGACATGTGTCATTGTCTTTTGTGTTGGCGGGAGGTCTAGAGATAGAACTGGCCCCCTGAGGCTAATTATGTGTAACGATTAGAGATGAGCGACTTTGCCTTTTTTAGGGTCGAGTTGGGTTTCATGAAACATGACTTTCTCAAAAGTCTGGTCGAACAAAATCGGCCGACTATAGCGAAAAGTCGGAGGCTGACTGAAACACGAAACCCAATGCAAGTCAATGGGGAAGCAAAGTCGGCAGGGAGTGGATGACAGTAAACACACCTACAGTGCCCATTTCAATGCCAAAAACATCAATTCTTATTACTGAAGCTTGTCAACCTTAATTTACTTCATAATAGTTAAGCATTGAAAACTGGGGGTTATTTGGCTAAAGTTGTGGGGGGCAGGGCTGGCTCCAGGTTTTCGTGTGCCCTGGGCCAAAGTGTCAGTGCGCCCCTTTAACACATACCACAACTCATGATGCTCTGATACGGCACAGAAATATAGGTATAGTACAATGACAAATACTTCACTGCTTACATGACATGACTGATCTATTTTAAATTGTACAATAGCTCAAAAACAGGACAGTATGTTACTCCATACAGTGTTAAGGCCACCACCTTGTGCGCCATACAGAATAATGAGCCCCAAATATTTCTCCATACAGAATAATTGGTCACATATAATGTTCCATACAGTATATGATGAGCTCCACGTAATGCTACAGTATATGATGGTCCCTATGGACAATGCTCCAGTGTGTTATGGGCCCAAATAATGCTCCATATATAATGGGCCCCATTTCTAATGCTCCAGTGTATAATGTGCCCCATAGATGCTGCTCCGGTGTCTGATCTGCCCCATTTATAATGCTCCACTATATGATGGGCCTCATGGATGATGCTCCAGTGAATGATGGGCCCAAATAATGCTCCATATATAATAGGCCCCATTTCTAATGCTCCAGTGTATAATGGGCCCCTTAAATGCTGCTCCAGTGTCTGATGTCCCCCATGTGGAATGCCCCAGTATATGATGGGCCCCATTTTTAATTAACCCAGGCATGGTATGTGAAAAGATCTCCATGGAGTAATCTGGAGTGTGTGCTGCCGCATCCTTCACTTTTGGTGTGGGTGAAGGACACAAGGAAAGGGGTTGCTCCTGACCAGAAGCCTGCACTGACGACTCAGTGCTTGCATTTTTTTGAAACTTCAGAAGAGGAGGAGATAGAGCTGGAGGCTGTTTCAGCAATGTAAGCCAAAAACAGTTCCTGATGCTCCGTCTTTAAAAGCCATGTACCTACTCCCAGAAAACGGAGCCTTAGAGGCCTTCCAGAGCTACACCATGACGCAGGCTCAACACCTCCTGCCTTAGCTGTTGTTGTGTTTTTGGCACTACCAGCAGATGCACCACCACCACCATCAGTACCAGGTGGCCCCCCGCGTCCTCTTCCACCATACTTCCTCATGTTTTGGAAAATGGACCCAAAATACCAGCAGATATATGGTACTGTATCAGAAGCGTACAGCTGTATACAGTGTTGGCCAAATTTGAAATCTCGGTATATATTTCCGGAGTCGCCCTCAGACTCTCACTCAGTCTGGGTTTGACCATAATAAAAAAATGTTGTAAAAAAGGTACTGGATAACAAGATAGCAAGTATATATATTATAGGGTATAATTGAAATCTCCGTATACATAGTCCTGTAGTCACTCTCAGACTTACTCAGTATGGATTTGACCGTAATACTAAATGTCGAACAAAGGTACTGTATAACAAGATACAAGCTGTACAGGGTAATAATTGGTATCCGATTCACCGTATATATTGAAGGCGTAAACCACACACACTCACTCACTATGGATGATACCGTAATACAAAATTTTGAACAAAGGTACTGTATCGGCACATACCAGGTGTATCCAGTCTAGGGGTAATTGTACATTTCCGTCTATACTTCCGGAGTCAGACACAGACACTCACAGGCTCACTATGTATTACACCAGAATTTAAAAAGTAGAAAAAGGGAAAGGTGGTCAAAGCGTACAACCGTATACAGTGTTGTGGTACTTTTAAATCTTCGTATATATTTCAATCTCAGTAAGCCAGTCCAGACTCTCCACTACTGGAAACTACATGGATACAAGTACAGACGGAAAGTCGAGTGTTAGCAGAAATTTGGGAATTACTCATTGCGGGATAACCTCCCGGTAGATGTTGCAGAGGCGATGCAGACCCTCAATTACTGTCTGTGGAGACAGTGAAAACGGTTCTTTGTGAAGAAAAGATTGCTTTATCGCAGTAGCGTGGATCACATCACTGTTACTCGTCTCCATCAAATTGTGATCACAGGGAGAGATGTACACATTATCCTCACTGCCTATCATAATGTGTCTGGTCATTTTGGAGTGCAAAAGACAGAAGCCACAGGCCGTAGGCGATTCTATTGGATTGGCATGAGAGGAGACATTAAAAAATGGTGGCAGGAATGTCACACGTCTGTGATTATCACAACTGTGAAAGGTAATCATAAAGCTCCACTGCATCCACTTGTAAGTTGACGTCCATTACAAATGGTAGCCATTGATCATCTGAAGGTAGAGGCCAGCAGGACAGGCCATAGCTACATCTTAACCATCATCGATCAATACACCAAATTTCTAGTGGCCGTCCCTGTGAAGGATTTGACTGCCCAGTCTACACAGCGGTGGAGCAGGGAGAGCCAAGTATTGCAACTTGCAAGTGCTGTGGCCATGGCCAAGCAGGGGGGACACACAATAGTGGTCGACGGTACTGGCACAGGACCCCTCATAGTACGCTGGTGTGTCTGACGGTGAGTGGGCCCCCCCACCGTCAGAGACACTGTATTGTACAGTTAGGGAGGTTTAAAAAATGGCATATGTCGATGTGTTGTCTGGACATTCGTTCAGCTGCTGCAAAGGGCAGAATTGGGCAAGTCCAAGGAAGAGGAGGACAAAAGCGAGGCAGTTTTCTGGCAACCTATGTGTCATCAGGGGAAGGTGGGACAAAATCCTTTGAAACCCATGCATGGTTCATTTTAATGAAGGTTAGATCATCAACATTTTGGGTCGACAGACGGGTCCTTTTTTCTGTCAGGATTGATCCAGCAGCACTGAAGACTCTTTCAGATAGCACACTAGCAGCAGGGCAAGCGAGCTCCTGTAAGGCATATTGTGCCAATTCAGGACAGGTGTCCAGTTTAGAGGCCCAATAGTCAAAGGGGAATGACCTGTGAGGGAGAACATCGATATGGGAGGAGAAATAGTTTGTAACCATAGTTGACAACTGCTGTCTCCTGTCACTTTTAATCGATGCAGTGTTAGCAGTCATGTGAGCGGTACTTGAGAAATCATTCCACAACATGGTCATTAAACCCCTGTCTCCAACGCCACTTTGGCTGTGTGCACCACGAACACCTCTTCCATTGTGCCCACTACGGCTCGTGGGAGAAGCAGCACCGCTGCTGTGTGCTGGGAAAGCCTCAAACAAACGGTTTACCAGAGTTGCTTGTTTGTCAGCCTCCTTCGGGGGTATCCTGGGCAGTTTGTCACCAGGTATTGGTTTCACGGAGTTTTAAGTCCGCGACTTAGTCATCTTTGCATACTTTTGCATGGTTTTACAGGGTTCTTACCCATGCCTCGTCTAATGCAGGCCTGGGAAGGAAGGTGCTGCAGGTTGTGTTTTCGCACTAGCTGACCCATGTCTGTTTTCTTTAAATTCCTTGTTTCCCACCCTTGGGACTGGTTTGGGACGTCCCATGTGTCCCCCAATGAAGTGATAAAGAAAGGGATTTTTGTACTCATCATAAACTCTTTTTTGGAGCCTTCGTTGGGGGACACATCACCCTCCCTAACTGTACGTCTATTGGGCCTACATGCCTATGTTGTTTTGCTACATATGTTTAGTTTTTGTTTGCTTCTACTGATTTAAAAGTAACTGAGGTACTTTGTGCCTGTCGGTGGGTGTATTCTGCTGTGGAGGAGTTTTTTTTTTTTTTTTTTTTGCCTAGTGTCAGTCTCCTAGCGACAGCAGCATAAACCCATGGTTACCTGTGTCCCCAATGAAGGCTCCAAGAGAGATTTTACGGTGAGTATCAAAAATCCCTGTTTTTTAAATATGGTGCCCAAAACTAGAGAGAGTATTCCAGATGAGGTCTGATCAAGTAGGCGTAGAGAGGGGGAGCATATGTCCTGTTCTGCCCAATAAGGATGGCACCCCAGGATTTTCTCATTTAGATATTTATTCAAGCATTCACTTGTATACTAATTACACTATAAGACAGACAATGAACCTATCTTAACAATCGCCCCAATACAGATATATATTTTATAGGTCATAATAGTAAGTTTTAATGCCCTGTTAGAGAGGGATCCCTTTAGTGGGGTCCTTCCCTAGTTATTTCTATTTCCCTTTGTCCTATTTACTGTGATTCCCCTGATTTCCCCCCCCCCCACACTTGCAGGAGGGCAAGAATCTGCTCTTAACATAAAATAAAGGTATGCACTCTTTGTCATGGACAGGGTGCTGGCTCATGTCAGTCACTCTGCACTTTTGTGTCTTAAACGCTCTACACTTTCTTCTATAAATACATCACAAAAAGGTGGTCAGATTGTTTCCTAAGGAGATTTGAGGCTTTAAAATGCCCCAAATCGCAAAGATGTAATTCTGCAACGCTGCATGAGACTCATTTTCTCTCCTCCAGAGTACAAAAAATTGAATTAGAATTAGGGCAGGCAGGTTTTTCATAGAGATTGAACAGTAAATCAAGAGGGGTTACTATTCCAGCAAGAAACAGACTTGTTTTACAGACTGGGGATATTTTTCAGGTGTAGTGAAGAGGTTTATGAATCCTTCAGGAGACGTGAATATATTGTAAGAAGAAATATCTCCTATGTGGTCTTATGACCCTGCTGATGCAATGGTATACAGTAAATTTCAAGGTATTCGGTAAACTAGTGTGGTATATTTAATTATTCATACTTCACACCAAGATATATTAGCAGTAAATATTGCTGTAAATGCTGACTGAAGAGCACTGTATTTTCTCTATACAGTGTGGGTTTGGGATTCTGCGTACTAGCACAAAATGGTACAATATTATGTTTTTCCTTATTCGTTCATTATCAAGTGATTTCGTTAAAACGGGGAACAAATATTGTGCTTGGCTGTTAATTTCCGTAGGTATGATTGGAGAGACCTGCCCTATCTGTATAGGATGGCGTGGGGTTGATTGACAACTGTTTTGGAGATAAAGCTTTGCTTGAAAGTGTTAGAACCCTTCATATTTTGATTATTTCTGCTTAATCTTTGGCCTGAAACTACATCAGATTACCACACAAGTCCTAAACACAGATAAAGGGAACCAAATAAAACAAATGAGTAAAAAATATTTGACAGCTCATCAGACTGGAAAAGGTTACAAAACAATCTGTGAAGAATTTAGACTCTAGCAGTGGACAGTCACAGATTGTCTACAAGCAGAGAAAATTCAAGTCCATTATTGCCCTCCCCTGAGTAGCTCAACCAACATAGATCACAAGAGCAAGGTGTTTTAATATTCCACAAAGTCACAAAGGAATCCAAGGTAACCTTTAAACAACTAAAGGCCTCGCTCACATTAATGTTCATTAGAGAGCGACATTAAACAAAAATGGTGTGCATGGTTGGATTCAAAGATGCACAGCTACTGCCTGTCTGCAGTTTGCTAATGATCACCAGTATAAAGCAAAATCTTATCTTATTTATGCACACAGGAAGAGACCTGTCAGTCATTGGTAGTGAGCAAAGAGAAGCCGCCTGTAGAGCCGCATGTCCGACTGGTCACCCGTGCAGCTTGGTTCTTGACCAACTTTTAAAGTATTTCTCTCTCTGAAACGCTGCCGCGTTTGAGTCAAACATAACTGGCTGAAATTGTGCAGCCAGTGTCTGATACATGCTTCCTGTGGATGTAGGTTGTTTCTTAATTTGTGTTTTGACCTTTTGTGCTCAATTGTCACTGTACATTTGTGTAAACTGCCTCATTTTCTTTTATTTGTGTGTTCAGACTTCAGGCCCGTATTGCCCATCGGATCCAGGAACTAGAAAACTTACCAGGCTCACTGCCACCAGATCTGAGAACAAAAGCTACAGTAGAGTTAAAAGCTCTTAGACTTTTAAACTTCCAGCGTCAGGTGACTAATTTTTTTATTTTTTTTTTCTAATTTAAATGTTATATTCTTCAAATACACCACATTGTTCAAATCAGATTATTAAGAATAAATATTGTAAGGTGTAATCTTACAATATAAAATGCTGCAGTTTGAAAAATCGCATCTTCAAGCCTCCCTATCTAATGTTTTTTAGCTTTCAAAGTTTACACCTTCTTTGAAGACTAAAAGAAACCCACTAGACTGAAAAATCTCTTCTTCAATATTTTCTATCTAGTTAGTGTTTGTTTTAGTCCTTACAAATATTGTAAAGTGTAAACCTTTGAAGGCTAAAAAAACACTGTATAGGGAACCATGAAGATGCGATCTTTCAAACTGCAGCATTTTTACAGAAATATTGCGGGTTTGCTGCAATTACAGATACAAATAAGGCTATGTGCCCACGTTGCGTTTTAATCCGGACACTCAAAACCTGACTCCTTCCCAGAAATCACGCTTTTATTTCCGCACGATTTTACCGCGATTATGTTTGCGATTTTGCCGCGATTTTCGTGTGCGATATTCAAGCACTTTCCAAGCGATTTGAAGCATCGCTTGGAAAGTGATTGACAGGTTGGTCACACTCGTCAAACATAGTGTTTGACAAGTGTGACCAGCTTTTTACTATTGAGGCCGCCTATGCGGCATCAATAGTAAAAGAATGTTAAAAATGATAAAAAAAAAATAATAAAAAATCGGGGTATATTTACCTTCCGACGTCCTGCGCAGTCTCAGCGACGCTCCCGTTCCCAGCGATTCTCACGAGACCGCTAGAGTAACGCGAGACTACTTCATCACGGGACCTTGTCGCAAGGCATTACTGGGAAAGCTGAGGCCCGGGAAGGCTGCGCGTGACGCCGCAATTTTTTCTTATTTTTCATTCTTTTTTTTACAGGGGTATGGTACCCAGGGCCTGGAGGACAGTCTCCTCTCCTCCACACCGTGGGTACCAACCGCACATAAGACTCTTCCCCTCATAGCCACATGCGGGAAGTAAGCGGTTCTCATGTATTCCTATGGGTGCGGAATCGCGGCAATTCTTTGCGACTCCGCAAAAAAGAATGAGCATGCTGCGTTTTTTTCCGCGATGCGATTCCGCCGTGGAAAAAAGCGCAGCATTAGCACAGCATGTGCGGAATGCCATATGAATGCATGGGGTGCGTTCTGTACGAGTTTTTTAAACGTTTTCGTGCTGAAAATCGTGGCAAAAATCGCTTAAAAATCGCATCGTGGGCACACAGCCTTAATGGTTTTTTTTCTTTCCCAGATGAGTATTCAATTTCTTTCTTAAATTTGGATCCAATAGTATTTACACATTTATTGTGTAGATATGATGGAGAGGGGATTATAGTTTGTCCATTCATGTACTGCAATGTGCTTTATTAAATCCACATGGGTCTCTAAAATAATTTCAAGCATTTTGTAATATTGAACTGCATTTTTTCTACTTCCTAGCTGAGACAGGAGGTTGTGGCGTGCATGCGTCGGGATACTACACTTGAGACAGCTCTGAACTCTAAGGCTTACAAGAGGAATAAGCGACAAACCCTTCGTGAAGCTCGTATGACCGAGAAACTTGAAAAGCAACAGAAAATTGAACAGGAACGGAAGCGCAGGCAAAAGCACCAGGTACAGCAAGCTTTGCTGGGATCGTAACACACAGTAACCATTGTAAACACCGTATTTTTCGGATTATAAGACTGACTTTTTGGGGAAAATGGGGGTGCGTCTTATAATGCGGGTGTACCTTACCGGTACCGTTGCTGCAGGCCGCAAGCTGGGATGAGGGGGTGCCAAGTGGGGCTGCGATGTCTCCGGTGCTGCAGGAGCAGAGTCTCCGCAGCACCAGAGACACCTGCAACCACACCGGACACTCGCAGAGGTGTGCCGCACATCGGAACACCCCCTCATCCCAGCCTGCAGCATCACCCAATTCCGACCCTGGGACCCCGCTTCACCGCAGCCACCACCCCCGGTAAGCAATAAGATGTATGGATTATAAGAAGCCCCACCATTTTATTGAAATTTTTTTTCCCCTGTTTTTATCCTCAAAATTTGGGATGCGTCTTATAATCCAAAAAATACAGTATACATTCCTGAGTCCAGCATTATGGGGTTTTATCTATATTTAAGTGGACCAACATTTAGATTGGTGAAAATTGTTTTAACGTATTTCAAATTTGCTAAAGGCGGAAGTGGCCATAGCAAACATGGCTGGCTACGCAGTCAGAAGAACAGAATATTGTAATTGTTATACAGGGTGGGCCACTTATATGGATACACCTGGGTGGGCCATTTATAAAGTTGGATCCAAAATGGCCGACTTCAGAATGACCGCCATGGTCACCACTAGAGATGAGCGACTTTGCCTTTTTTAGGGTCGAGTCGGGTTTCATGAAACCTGACTTTCTCAAAAGTCGAGTCGAAAGAAATCGGCCGACTATCTGGAAAAGTCGGAGGTCCGACTGAAACTCGAAACCCAATGCAAGTCAATGGGGAAGCAAAGTTGACAGGGAGTGGTGGACAGTAAACACACCTACATGCCGGACTGCTTTTTTAAAGTGCGCAAAATCGCGCTCTTTCTCGCGCTCTCTCTCGCGCTGTCGCTCGCGCGGTCTCTCGCTCTCTCTCCATCCACAGTGTACGTCCTTGCTCAGTGGCTGAAAAAAGTCACGTGCACGTATTCTGGGAAATCCGACTTTGGCGCTCGTTTTGCCGACCGCATGACCGACTACACGCTGTGGTCGGGTTTCCGTCGGCGAAACCCGACTTTGCCATAAGTCGGCGACTTATGAATCTGGCCGGCCTGTTTCGCTCCACTCTAGTCACCACCCATCTTGAAAAGTTTTCCCCCTCCCATATACTAATGTGCCGCAAACAGGAAGTTGATATCACCAACCATTCCCATTTTATTCAGGTGTATAAATGGCCCACCCTGTATATACAAGCTGTAAGGGGGTAGTCACTAGTGATGTGACTTGCTATATGATTGTATACATCCTGCTATTAGCTTCCGCCACGTAACAACGTCGGCCAATGCACTGCCAGCATAAGCGAGCGCTTATAGAGTAGGCACTAGTGCGGTCTTTATAGAACAGTCACGCCAGTATAGAGGTAACTAGTGTGCTTCTGTAAGTAGGATAATGTTGGCTAGTGGTGCCGTGCATTCACACTAGCTGGCAGTCATTAATGTTTGCCATCTAGTGTAAACGCTCGTCACCACTAGCCAGCACTAGCCTACTTAAAGAAGCACGCCTGATACTGTATCTCCTCTCCTGGCAGCCCTGGCACTTCCATGGACTGTGTCTGCAGAAACTGCATGATGATACTTAACTACAGGGTGGGCCATTTATATGGGTACACCTGGGTGGGCCATTTATAAAGTTGGATCCAAAATGGACGATTTCAGAATGGCCGTCATGGTCACCACCCATCTTGAAAAGTTTTCCCCCTCCCATATACTAATGTGCCGCAAACAGGAAGTTGATATCACCAACCATTCCCATTTTATTTAGGTGTATCCATATAAATGGCCCACCCTGTAGACTAATGATTCCAGTGTTCCACCACTGTTAAACGGAAGGACTGGTTCTGCTGACTTTTATTTAAAATTTTGCCCAGCTGTAGAGCCATACAAGTAGCATGTTTTGGTAATTCTTGCGAAAATGAAAATAAATTTTTTTAGCAAATAGGCACAATTTAATTGAATCCTCCCCCCCCCCCCCCCACACACACACACAGATGCTGGACAGTCCCTCTCTTACTTGCATACTGTGTGCTGTTTGTCATGCACCATACATTGTAAGGATAAGTGCAGAACTGACCACATTTGGATTGTAATTAAAGGTAGTGTGTGTTGGGGCTTACAGTATTTTATGGGTGTCGTGTTATGGCTTTACCCAACGACATTATCCTTTTTATCAATAGATTTCCTTTTATCCAATAGTCATTTTAACTGTATGTCTTATCTTCTCAATTATAGGAATATCTTAACAGTATATTGCAACATGCTAAAGACTTTAAAGAATACCACAGATCTGTCACTGGCAAAATCCAGAAACTTTCTAAAGCTGTGGCTACATGGCACGCAAACACGGAACGCGAACAGAAGAAAGAAACTGAACGAATTGAGAAGGAAAGAATGAGAAGATTGATGGTAAGTTGGCTGCTAAGAGACTACAATCCAGCTAGTAGAGGTAAAAGTGAGTTTCTAGTGTAGTTCCAATAATCTAGTTAGTTTTTTGGATGTGCGGCTTCATTTGCATCATCTTCTTGATTTTAAGCTTTTTGGACTGTAAGAAGGACCCCCATTTGATGAATTACATATTCTTTTTTTTCTCCTGAAGATTTTGGGTGCGTCTTATGGTTCAGTGCATGAGACGGTATATGCCTCAGTTTTGCGCCGTTACACGGTCTCTGTGTAGCCTTAGCTGTCAACGTTACATGCACCTTTACTTGGTCATGCATGCGCAGCTATGGAGATAAAACTTTTTATCCAGAGTGAGTGTTGTGCTGTTTTTAACAGGCGGAAGATGAAGAAGGCTACCGTAAGCTTATTGACCAGAAAAAGGATCGCCGTCTGGCCTACCTTCTCCAACAGACTGATGAGTATGTGGCTAATCTGACCAGTTTGGTTTGGGAGCATAAGCAAGCTCAGGCTGCCAAAGAGAAAAAAAAGAAGAGAAGAAAGAAGGTAATGACTTATCTGCCATGATGTACCATACCTTTATCACTGGATACAAGATCTTACAGCAGCAGATTAGTGTGTTTTTCAGCACCCTGCTGTACACTGTCACTAGTTTTAGTAGCAGTGTTTTAACATTGTTATAAGGATTACAGACAGTATAGAGGACTGCAGCCTGGTGTGTTTTTATTATTTTGTAGTCTGCAGCTATTTGTTATCACTTGTACGCACGAGAAATTTAGTCCATTCAACATAACACTAGTACATTTTTTGGCGTCAGTAGCTACAATTTCTGTTTCTGGGTTACAACCTGGAAAACTGCATAGGTGTGAATTTCATTTTACTGGTGGTATCTAGCTGTATGTACAGTTTGGAAGAATTGCTTCTGCTATTACTAAACAATTGCCCACATATAATAATAATCTTTATACTGTATAGCGCCAACATAGTCCGCAGCGCTTTACAGTTTATTCTGGTTCTACTTGGAAATAAAATACGTTATCAAATACAATAAACAATATGGTTTCATTTAAAGCAGCACTACCCTGTAAGGCCAAGAAGATTGGCTAAGCAGATGGATATAATGTCCATTATTGAGAAAGCTAAAGTTTAGAGATTTACATTTTTACAACGGTACCAGGAAGTACGGACACTGGCTTTTGACATCTTTGCAAAGATTTCTGTTGCATCGATGCTAGCTAAGTGATAGAAAAAATGTATAGTGGTTTTTATGCTGGGTGGATTTTTTTTTTCTTTTTATGATGCATGTATCTATCAGTTGCACAGATGGCTGACTGTGAAGTCTAGCAAGACTTGCTAAAATAGCACCAGCAGCAAGCTGTTAATATGTTGGCTGTATTCAAGAACACATTCATTTCCATGCTTGCGCATGGTTATTGATCACTGCATTTACTTCTCCTTTTTCTTAACTACAAAATTCACATATTGTATTTACATCTGTGACAAGAAAGATTGCGCTGTGAATAAATACTATTTAACTCCCCATCCCATCAATCTTATTCTGTTTCCCTTATATAATTGTTTGCTTTCATTCTCAAGTATAAAAAAGAGATACCGCCAGACCTATTCCAATCATTTCCCACAAATGGTCCCATTACTACCATTTAAATGGCCATATGGAACCAGATCAGCTCTCTTTGCTGACTGTTGAGCCTTTTTTCTGTATGTAACATAAATTACACTAGAACCTATACTACCATGATTTTTTCTTTACATCTGGTATATGTTTAGCGTATTGATTTCTGGGAATAGAAAATGGATGAAATATAACTTTTAATTAAACAATAAAAAGGTAACCTAATAACCTGATTTAAAAACTGCTTAAGTGCAAGTGAATGTTGTGCCAAATGGACGCAACTGACAATCTAAATCAATGTGTAGGTTATACCCCAAATATCAGAAGTTCAACTGCTAGTATACTACAGCAAGGCTTTTTATCAGTGTTCTACTGAGTCCATTTAAAAAGAATCAACTATGGGTACAACTAAAACCAGTGGTACTCCGACATACAAAGATTCAAATTGGTGCTTACATTGGTTCTCCTTCTAAGGCTATCGGACCTATTGTCAGCAGATACATAAATAACTACAGTTCATGCCACTGCATGTAGCTTCTTGTGAAATGTGGTAACATGTAGAAGACTTGGGGTACTTGACATGTTTTTGATAGAAAAAATATACAAAATAGAATCTGCCGCACTCAAATAGTAGATGATAGTGCAAATACAAGTATTTCTTTATTATTCTGTACAAGCATCACCAGGTGCATGAAATAAGTGATTGGCTATTCTGAACAGCCAATCGGAGCATTTCTCATTGTTTCAGTCAATCAGATTGCCTGAAACACTGATGTCCAAGCCTAGGATCGAGAACCAATCCTAGGCTGGTGCCTGGCATCACCAGGCATCGCCAGAAAGGATTCTTGCGCGATTGACGATAACATTGATCTCGCCATTCGCAGGGCACAGCCGCGGTGTGCCCTGCCCAGTGATCTGCCTAGGATCGGAGCTGTAAGGCTAGTTTCACATTAGCGTTTACGGCCGCGGCGTCGGGCTGCGCACGGCCGCTGCTAAGCCCCGCCCCTGCCGCGCCTCCACCGGTGGCTCCGCCTACGGACACATGACGCTGTATGCGTCCTGCGTCCCCTATCTTTAGCACTGGGGACGCAGGCCGTGCGCAGTATGCGTTTGGCGGCGCATACGTCCTTTTGACGCTGCGCCAAACGCAACAGGTTGCAATTTGGTGCGCTCGGCGCAGCGTCAAAAGGACGCATGCGCCGCTAAACGCATACTGCGCATGGCCTGCGTCCCCAGTGCTAAAGATAGAGGACGCATGCAGCGTCATGCGTCTGTAGGCGGAGCTACCGGCGGAGGCATGGCAGGGGCGGGGCTTGTCGGGCTGCGCACGGCCGCCGCTGCTGCGGCCGTAAACGCTAATGTGAAACTAGCCTAAGAGCACCGTTCTTAGGACGGTGCCTAGCAATGCCAGGCATAGCCTGGACACGCTGATTAGCGCAATCGACGATTACATCGACCGCGCCAATCACAGGCCACAGCCGCGATGTGATCGCGTTGTGACCTGCCTGTGCCCTGGGTTTGACCTGCCTAGGATCGGAGCTCTGAGCTCCGATCCAAGGCTGTTTCCTGGCAATGCCAGCCTCACCCGGGCCAGCTCTGATTGGTGTGATCGATGTTATCATCGATTGCATCAATGACAGGGCACAGCAGCAGTGTGACCGCTCTGTGACTGCACTGCAGGTCCTCAAACAAGCTGAGGATTCCTGCAGAGCGGTCATGCTACAGAATATGCTGCTGTGCTGGGCTTTGTGGTGCCAAAGAAACCTTTGACACCACAATCCCTGCTGAACAAAGAACAGAAGAAGACAAGACAGAAGAAAGAAAAGACAACAGTTCTAAGTGTTTTGATCCCTTCCCCCGCTGTTTACTCATCAGCTCATGGCTGCTGTTTTCCATTTTTCTTTCTCAATCCCCCCCTGCCCACCCTGTGTGCACATCCAGCAGCCACTGAGCTTTGATAAGTGATGCAGTTCACTCGTCAGAGCTTGTGCCTGCTGTTTTAGACACTTTTCTTTTTTGCCACCTCTGTGCGCACATCCAGCAGCCGCCGAGCTTTGAAAAGTGATGCAGTTCACTCATCAGAGCTCCTGCCTGCTATTTTACACTTTTCTTTTCACTGACATTTTTTTTTCTCCCTGGTTGCTGTTTTTTTTTTTTTTTTTCAGACAAAAGTTTACACAAAGCACTACCTCACACAATCACCATATTCATAAAAAAATTTGTCCTGTTCGTCCCAGCAACACAATGCGGTGAAGGAGGCATATGATTTCCTTGCCTCCAACACTGATGGCGAGGGAGAGAATCCCACATTTCTTTATTTTTCAGATTCGTCTTCCTCTTCCTCATCTTCCTCCTCGGGTCCCAGGACAGAAGATGAAGCATCGCTTCCTATTCCAGAAGATCAACCAGGGCACCCAATTACGGACCCTGTATGGACCTCGCCCCCCGAAAATTGAGTCACTGATTCCTGATTTTGTGGCAGAATCGGGAATCAAGTTTGACACCACCGGCCTCCCAGAACTAACTTTTTTTTTTTTTTTTTTAAAAAGTCATCTCTGAGGATTTTGTTAACCTCATGGTGGGACAAACTAATTTGTATGCTCATCAATTTTTGGCACAAAACCCCGGTTCATCATTTTCTAACTGGTCTCCTGTAGACGCAGTTGAAATTATGCAGTTTTGGGGCCTAGTCCTTCACATGGGGATCCTGAAGAAGCCAGAATATCAGCAATAATTGGAGTGTTCATGTTTTATACAACACTACAGTGTTCCGAATGGTCATGGCCCGGACGCTTTTTGAGGCCATCCAAAATTCCTGCATTATACCGATAATGCACAGTTTCCCCCACGAGATGACCCCAACTTTGACCGTCTGTTAAAGTTCGGCCGGTCATCGAACACTTCAACAAAAAGTTTGGTAACGTGTACGTGCCCCAAAGGAATATCTGTGTAGATGAGTCCTTAATTCATTTTAAGGGAAGGCTCAGTTTCCGTCAGTACCTGCCCAGGAGCAGGTACGGAATTAAACTATAAGCTGTATGCGAGTACCTCAGGGTACACCCATAGGATTAGCGTTTATGAAGGGGAGGACACTCGGATTGAACCCCCTGAATGTTACCCTGTTTTGGCAGTCAGTGGGAAAATTGTGGGATTCGGTGCACCCACTGCTGGATAAAGGTTATCACCTCTACACGGATAACTTTTATACCAGCATCCCACTCTTCAGAACCCTCTCTGCACGATGTACTGCGGCCTGCTGTACTGCCGCAAAATCAGAGAGGCCTACCAAAAACGTTACTTGGGCAGATGCTCAGAAGGGGTGACAGCAGAGCCCAATGTAGCAACCACCTGCTGGTTGTCAAGTTCAAGAACAAAAGGGATGTCCTTCTCTTGACCACCATACATGGTGACAGCTGCACCCTCAACACTGTACGAGGTACCTCTACACAGGTCAGAAAACCGGACTCTGTACTGGATACAACAAAAACAAGGGGGGACGTTGATCTCTCTGATCAACTCCTCCAGCCGTACAGTGCTTTGAGAAAGGCCAAGGTGTGGTACAAAAAGCTGGCTGTGCACATCGTACAAATGGCAATGCTCAACGTTTTCCTGCTGTAAAGATGTGCAGGCCAGACTCCTACGTCGTATTTTCAGTTCCAGGAGGTAGTGAATAAGGCCCTGATATTTAGCACTCAGGAAGGAGCAGGCCTCAGTACTTCTGGAACTGAAGGTGCTCGTATCATACCAGGTCAACATTTCTCGTGTTGGGGTCCCTCAAACTGGAAAAATGGAAGGTAGCAAAAGAGGTACCGAATGTGTTACAAAAGGGGAATACGCAATGACTCCATTTTATCAATGCGACACCTGCCCCAACAAACCTGGCCTGTGTATGAAAGATTGCGTCAAACTGGACCACACCTCCATGCACTACTAAATTCATTTCTGACTTGCACAACTGACACATGACAACCTGACAAACACTACATAACTTACGTATACCACTACATTATAAAATTCACATACCAGGAAACAGTAGATTAGTTTAAAAAAGGGGGCACTTGTTGGGGCATTGCCACTGTTTAGGCACATCTAGATAAGTTCCTTAAGGGGTCTAGTTTCCAAAATGAGGTCACTTGTGGGGTTTTTTGTTAACTAGGCACATCAGGGGCTCTGCTAACCCAACATGACCATTCCATCAAAGTCTGTTCCAATAATTTATTTCTATAGCACCAACATATTCCGCAGCACTTCACTACTTCCCATCTGAGCCCTGACGTGTGGCCAAACAGTAGTTTTCCCACATATGGGGTAACAGCGTACTTGTGAACAACTTTTGGGAGTCAATTTCTCCTCTTACCCTTGGGAAAATTAAAAATTGGGAACTAAATGATCATTTTTTTGGAAAAAATGATTTTTTGTTTTCACGGTCGGGCGGTATAAACTTTAGTGAAACACTTGGGGGTTCAAAGTGCTCACCACACACATAAGTTCCTTGAGGGGTCTAGTTTCCAAAATGGGGTCTCTTGTGGGTGTTTTCCACTGTATAGGCACTTCAGGGGCTCTCCAAACGCAACACGGAGTCCGATCTCATTTTCAGCCAATTTTGCGTTGAAAAAGGGAACTGGCGCTCCTCTTCCCAGCTCAGCCGTGTGTCTAAACAGTGGTTTTTCCCGATATATTGGGTATTGGCATGTTCAGGATAAATTGTATTACTTTGGGGTAATTTTTTCCGGTTACCTTAATGAAATTAAAAAAAAAAAAATCTAAAGTTACATTTTAGTGAAAAAAAAGTAAATGTCCATTTTTTTCCTTTCACATTCCATTAATTCCTGTGAAGCACCTGAAGGGTTAATATACTTCTTGAATGTGGTTTTGATCAGCTTGAGAGGTTATTCACATAAGTCCAAATATGTTCCAACCAACCTCAAAAATCTTACACCTTACACTTCACTTTCAAACTATTTAAGACACATGTCTGATTTCAAACATCCAATTGCTTCTAAGCTCCCAGTTTCTTGTACTTACGGTATGTACCATGGTACCCTTTGTTAATTCCTATGTTTAAATTTTATTATCTTTTAAATAATTGTAATAAAATGTTTTGATTTTATTCGCGCTTATGCCTCTATATCCCTTTTAATATTTTTTCTGGGAATGAGAAGAAAATAAAAATTTGTTCCAGTTCCTTTTAAAATTTTTTTTATCCTTTTAATGATTCCAAAAAAGTTTTCACACGATAAAAACTCCACAGACAGTGTGCAAATATAGGTGCAAGTTCCGATCTATTACAGATCTTTCTCAAAGCTGTGGAGGTTTTAATCGTGTGAAAACTTTTTTGGAGTCATTAAAGGATAACATTTTTTAAAAGGAGCTGGAACAATTTTTTTTTTCTTATCATTGATAAGATGACATCGTATCGGGATGGAGTTTCGTGCACCTGATTGTCTGGTTGGTGAACTGGCTTTGGTTTCATACCACTTTCTTTATAAAATTTCTGGGAATACTGTATGGTCAGCTTGAGGGGTGCAGCTTTTAGAATGATGTCACGTTTGTGTATTATAGACTCCTCAAAGTGACTTCAAATGTGATGTGGTCCCTTAAAAAAAAAAAAAAAGCAAGCAAAAAAAAGGTTTTGTAAATTTTGTTGTAAAAATGAGAAATCGCTGGTCAACTTTTAACCCTTATAACTTCCTAACAAAAAAAGCTTCCAAAATTGTGCTGATGTAAAGTAGACATGTGTGAAATATTACCTATTAAGTTCTTTATGTGACACATCTCTCTGTTTAAGGGCATGAAAATTCAAAGTGTGAAAATGGCAAAATTTGCCAAATTTTCACCAAATTTCCAATTTTTACACAAACGCAAGTTTGTGAAGTACAATATGTCACGAAAAAACATTCTCAGAATCGCTAAGATCCGTTGAAGCGTTCCAGATTAATTACATCATAAAGGGACAGTGGTCTGAATTGTAAAAATTGGCCTGGTCATTAACATGCAAACCACCATCGGGGGGGGGTCAAGGGGTTAATCAGTCTTACAGATAACTTTCTGAAAATGCTGCTGTCTGGTTGTTCATGTTGTACCTGATGTCTGGCTATTGTTGACTTGCTTTCCTGCCACTTTAAGATATGCCATTCCATCATGGTTACAAAAGAATTACAGTCTACAATGTGTCCATTTTAGAGTCTGTCTTGTATACATCATTGCAAGGCTTTCTTTGTATTTTAGTAAGAGTGTTTAAAAGGATCTACTAGCCATTTCAATTTTGTTTTACAGAAGGTGGAAGAAAATGCAGAAGGAATTGGATCTGGACTTGGTCCTGATGGAGAGGTATTGTGAAAAAGTTACATTATGCATTAGGCTAGTTTCACACTAGCGTTTAAACGACGTGCCACGCCCCCTGCTGGCTCCGTGCCCGCCCCTTCCTGTTATCGCCTCCTCCGAGCGCAGAGGGCTGCATGCGTTATGCGCACCCTATCTTTAGCATAGGGTGCGCAGGCCGTGCGCAACTATGAATATAGCGTACCTCCAAAAATGCGCAGCGCACGCTATATTCATAGTTGCGCACGGCCTGCGCACCCTATGCTAAAGATAGGGTGCGCATAACGCATGCAGCCCTCTGCGCTCGGAGGAGGCGATAACAGGAAGGGGCGGGCAGGGAGCCGGCAGGGGGCGTGGCTTAGCGGCGCCGTGCGTGCGTCGTTTAAACGCTAGTGTGAAACTAGCCTTATAACTTCTGTATGGTAAAAAAAACCCTCTGTTTCACATCCAAAATTCTACATAGGAAAATACCCTTAGGGTATCTTCACACGTAGCGGTTTTTATGTTTTTGCTTGAAAAATGCAGGCTATGGCCAGGAAACAGCAATGTAAATAGTTTGTATTTCTACTGCGCCAACATATTTTGCTGTAATTTAGAATTTTTATTACGTTTTTGGTGGAGCTGTTCGTGTTTTTTTTCCTTTTGATAAGCCATTTTGGTTCAATAAAGAAAAACTGCAGTTAAAGCTCTGAACTAATTGTGTCGCAGATTTTAAAACGCACACCACAGGTCAAAAAAGCAAGGAAAAAAATGCACTGTATGGGAGTGATATCTTTAGAATCTCATTCTGCTGTTATTGTAAAACAAGGCGTTTTGTTGTTTTTCCTTTTACGAAAAATGCGAAGAAAAACATCAAAATTATTTCAATTTATCCAAATGTAAAGTGTCCAAATGTTATATGATTGCTTGCCTTTTTGTTATTTTACTGTGTAAACCCTTAAATAGGTTGTCTTATGTTAGCTTGCAAAAGCACACTGCTCTCCAGCCTCCTAGCTTTGGCTTGTTGGGAACTGATGTGGTCCTGCATGAATGACCCCTCAGACCATCGACATGGTTGCGTTTCTGGTCCAAACTGTGTACTTTTCATTGCTGCAAGCAAAGGTAGCTTGGCCTCTGCAGCATGTTGTATGAAACCATTCAGAGGAGCTGGTCCAACAGCTACGTTATTAATGGCCATCCGAAGAGAGTCCTGAGAACTGCCTCCTAAGGCCGGTTTCACATTTGCGCTTTATAGCGCAGCGACGGCCGCCGCCGCTAAGCCCCGCCCCCTCCCAGCTCCCTGCCCGCCCCATCCGGTCATCGCCGCCTACTATTGCACATGGACGCTTGCGATCTGCGCACCCTATCTTCAGCATAGGGTGCGCAGATCATGCGCTGGCCGTGCGCTAGCAGGATTTTGCCGTGCGCTGCACACTTTTGAAGGTGCGCCGTGCGCGCCAAAATACAACATGCTGCGTTCGGTGCACACGGGCACACCTTCAAAAGTGCGCAGCACACGGCAAAATCCTGCTAGCGCACGATCTGCGCACCCTATGCTAAAGATAGGGTGCGCAGATCGCAAGCGTCCATGTGCGCTAGTAGGCGACGATGACCGAATGGTGCGGGGAGGGGGCGGGGCTTAGCGGCGGCCGTGCGCTATAAAGCGCAAATGTGAAACCGGCCTAACTGTCAGCATTTTAAGGACTTCTATTCGTTTGCCTGGTGCAACATCACGTGCGTTATATATATCATGTCTGTCTGTAACCGAAATCGCGGGTCGCTGGCGGCCGCGACCTATCAGCAACAGGCGCAGCTGTCTGTAACTGTAAGCTGCGCCTGCCGCTGGTGGCCGCGACCAGTCAGCGGCGGGCGCAGTTGGGCGCAACGCTCAATGGGGTGGCAGGCCTTGATCTGTAAAAAAGAGAATTAAAATAAAAAAAATGTTATTCTCACCTTCCGACGGCCTCTGATCTTCTTTCCACGCGCCTGGCCTCGCGGTCCCAGTAATGCCTTGCGCCTTAGACCGGACATGATGTCACTCTTGCGAGAGTGCGACGTCATCAGCGGTGTTTCGCGCAATGCATTACTGGGACCGCGAAGCTGGGCGCGTGGAAAGAAGATCGGAGGCTGTTGGAAGGTGAGTATATAACTATTTTTTTTTTTTTTTTAACAGAGACCATGTATACCAGGAAAGGTGGGTGAGGGGGTCCATGCATACCAGGAAAAGGGGGTGAGGGGGACCATACATACCAGCAAAGGGGGGTGAGGGGGACCATGCGTACCAGGAAAGGGGGGTGAGGGTAACCATACATACCGGCAAAGGGGGGTGAGGGTGACCATACATACCAGCAAAGGGGGGTGAGGGTGACCATACATACCAGCAAAGGGGGGTGAGGGTGACCATACATACCAGCAAAGGGGGGTGAGGGTGACCATACATACCAGCAAAGGGGGGTGAGGGTGACCATACATACCAGCAAAGGGGGGTGAGGGTGACCATACATACCAGCAAAGGGGGGTGAGGGTGACCATACATACCAGCAAAGGGGGGTGAGGGTGACCATACATACCAGCAAAGGGGGGTGAGGGGGACCATGCATACCAGCAAAGGTAGGTGAGGGGGACCATGCATACCAGCAATGGGGGGGTGAGGGGGACCATGCATACCAGCAATGGGGGGGAGGGAGGGGGACCATTCATACCAGGAAAGGGGTGTGAGGGTGACCATGCATACCACCAATGGGGGGGTGAGGGGGACCATGCATACCAGCAATGGGTGGGGGTGATGGGGACCATGCATACCAGCAATGGGGGGGTGAGGGGGACCATGCATACCAGCAATGGGGGGGTGAGGGGGACCACGCATACCAGCAATGGGGGGGGTGAGGGGGACCACGCATACCAGCAATGGGGGGGGGGGTGAGGGGGACCATGCATACCAGCAATGGGGGGTGAGGGGGACCATACATACCAGCAATGGGGGGGAGGGGGACCATTCATACCAGGAAAGGGGGGTGAGGGTGACCATGCATACCACCAATGGGGGGGTGAGGGGGACCATGCATGCCAGCAATGGGGAGGGGAGGAGGGACCATGCATACCAGCAATGGGGGGGAGGGGGGACCATGCATACCAGCAATGGGGGGAGGGGGACCATGCATACCAGCAATGGGGGGAGGGGGACCATGCATACCAGCAATGGGGGGGAGGGGGACCATGCATACCAGCAATGGGGGGGAGGGGGACCATGCATACCAGCAATGGGGGGGGAGGGGGACCATGCATACCAGGAAAGGGGGGTGAGGGTGACCATACATACCAGCAACGGGGGTGAGGGGAACCATGCATACCAGCAATGGGGGGGGAAGGGGACCATGCATACCACCAATGGGGGGGGAAGGGGGACCATGCATACCAGGTAAGGGGGGGTGAGGGTGACCATGCATACCAGGATAAGGGGGTGAGGGTGACCATGCTTACCAGGAAAGGGAGATGAGGGGACCATGCATACCAGGAATGGGGGGGTGACGGGACCATGCATACCAGGAAAGGGAGGTGAGCGGGCCATGCATACCAGGAAAGAGGGGTGACGGGACCATGCAAACCAGGAAAGGGGGGTGACGGGACCATGCATACCAGGAAAGGGGGGTGACGGGACCATGCATACCAGGAAAGGGAGGTGAGGGGGCCATGCATACCAGGAAAGAGGGGTGACGAGACCTTGCAAACCAGGAAAGGGAGGGGTGACGGGACCATGCATACCAGGAAAGGGGGGTGACGGGACCATGCATACCAGGAAAGAGGGATCAGGGGGACCATGCATACCAGGATTGGAGGGTGAGGGTACCATGCTTACCAGGATTGGGGGGTGAGGGGGTTTACCATGCATATCAGGATTGGGGGGTGAGGGGACCATGCATATCAGGATTGGGGGTGAGGGGATCATGCATATCAGGATTGGGGCATGAGGGGACCATGCATACCACCAAAGGGGGGTGACGGGACCATGCATAGCAGGAAAGGGGGGTGAGGGGACCGTGCATACCAGGATTGGGGGGTGAGAGGACCATGCATATCAGGATTGGGGGGTGCATTATTGCATTATTATTAAAACTTCATAAATAAACTACATACATATTCTAGAATACCCGATGCATTAGAATCGGGCCACCATCTAGTGTTAAAATAATAATGTCGCCCTAGGCCGGCTAATAAAGAGGAGCCAGTGATGCCGCAAGATAGTAGGCGGGTTCGCAAAGCTCCTGTTCAGCGGCCATAAAATATTGCTGTGGCTGCAGGCCTACGTCCTGCAAATTGATTTGCATAATCTCTTGTTATTTTAGTAAGTTTAAGTCTTCAGATCATGATCTAACACAAAGTGAAACGAGTAGATGGAAAATTCCATTTTTTATATTAAAATGTAGGTTTAGCCATAATTTTTTTTCATTTTCTGATCACGTAATAGAAGAAAAAACAAACCACTAATTTTTATGCCATTTTTTTTTTTTGCCCAAGTACAGCAATATATTATATTGTATACTACTGTTTCGGCACATGGTATTGCTTGGAATGTTTTTCTGTCACCATATTGTATTTACAGAGCCCTTGATTTTTTAAAGAGGAACCTCTTCCTCTCCCTCCCTAAACTTAAGGGCATATCCACCATGCTTCACTGTTGCCTGGGAAACTTTAATTATTGTGCCACTTTCCAGTTTCTCAGCAAACAAACAGCCTTCTGTTACAGCCACATGATTATTTCGATTTCTCAGTCCAGAGCACCTACTGCCATATTTGTGCACCCAAGTTCCAATGTTTTCTTACATAGAATCATAGAATCGTAGAGTTGGAAGGGACCTCCTGGGCCATCTGGTCCAACCCCCTGCTGAAAGCAGGATTCGCTAAATCATTCCAGACAGATGTCTGTCCAGCCTCTGTTTGAAGACTTCTATTGAAGGAGAACTCGCCACCTCTCGTGGCAGCCTGTTCCACTCATTGATCACTCTAACTGTCAAAAAGTTTTTTCTAATATCTAATCTGTGTCTCCTCCCATTTAGTTTCATCCCATTGCTTCTAGTCTTTCCTTGTGCAAATGAGAATAAAGATGATCCTTCTACAATGTGACAGCCCTTGAGATATTTGTAGACAGCTATTAAGTCTCCTCTCAGTCTTCTCTTCTGCAAGCTAAACATTCCCAAATTCTGCAACCTTTCCTCATGAGACAGGGTTTGCCGACCGGTCACCATTCTGGTCGCTCTTTTCTGAACTTGCTCCAGTTTGCTGATGTCTTTTTTTTTTTTTTTTTTTTTTTTTAAATGTGGCGCCCAAAACTGGACACAGTATTCCAGATGAGGTCACATGTGCTGTTGCTTAGCCCTATTCCTCCCATTTTGTATATGTTTTTTTCATTGTCAAGATGTAGTACTTTGCATTTTTCCCTGTTAAAAACCATTCTGTTAGTTGCTGCTCACTGCTCCAGTTTATTTATATCTTTTTGAATCCTCTCTCTCTCTTCTCTAGTATTAGCTATCCCTTCTAGCTTTGTGTCATCAGCAAATTTAATCAGTTTACCCTCAATTCCTTCATCTAAATCGTTGATAAAGATGTTGAACAATACAGGGCCCAGGACAGAGCCCTGTGGTACCCCACTTGAGACATTCTTCCAACTGGATGTGCAGCCATTTGCGACCTCTCTTTGGGTCTGATCACTAAGCCAGTTATGAATCCACCTAACAGTTGCCTTGTCCATTCCATACTTCGTCATTTTTTCAATAAAGATTGTGTGAGATACTTTGTCAAATGCTTTGCTGAAGTCAAGATATACTATATCTACAGCATTTCCCTGATCCACCCAATCAGTGATTCTGTCATAGAAGGAAATTAAGTTAGTCTGACATGACTTATTAGTTACAAACCCATGCTGACTCTGTTTAATCACTTCATTCTTATTCAAGTACTTACATGTTGTTTAATAATTTGTTCAAAGATCTTTCCTGGTATAGAAGTCACTCACCAGCCTATAGTTGTCTGGGTCCACCTTCTTCCCCTTTTTGAAGAGAGGAACAACATTTGCTCTTCTCAAGTCTTTTGGGACTTCTCCTGTTCTCCAAGAATTTTCAAAGATTATGGAGAGGGGTTCAAAAATTTCTTCTGCTATCTCCTTCAGTACTCTGGGGTGTAATTCATCTGGACCTGGAGACTTGAATTCATTTAGGTTAGCTAAGTGTTTCCTCACTATCTTTCTGTTTATAGATATCCTGGATTCTTCTATTCCCTTAATAGGACAGTGAAGAACCGTTGATGTTACATTTCCTTTCTGAGAGAAAACAGATGCAAAATAGGAATTTAAAAGTTCGGCCTTCTCAACATCCTGTCTTACCATTTCATCATTTTCACCCTGTAAAAATCTATAGCATCTTTGACTTTTCTTTTACTTTTGACATATCCCCAAAATCCTTTATTATTGCTTTTGACATCTCTTGCAAGCCTCAATTCATTGTCAGCTTTAGATAATCTGATTCGTGCCCTGCAATTTCTGCAGACAGCATTATATTCTTTAGATATGCCCCACCTCATTCCATTTTATAAACATTTATTTCTAACTTTTTAGCATGTTCTTAAGTTCTGTGTTTATCCATCCTGGTTTCCTTAAACACTTCCTATTCTTCCCTCTTTTCGGAATTGATAGCGATTGTGCTTCGAGAATTTCATTTTTCAAGATTTCCCATCCTTCCTGGACATTTTTGTCCTTAAAGGCAATCTGTCACCCCTTTTTTGAGATAACATATAATGATATCATTCAGTTGTGTGTCACATAAGGATTCTCTTAGTACTTTTGCTTCCCCCTGACCCCGCATCTTTCATGCATAAATTCCTTTTTTATGTCGGTTCAGATTTATGTAAACTGCCGATGTCCGGTCCGCTGGGCGGGGCTTATTCAACTAATCCCCCCCCTCCCTGTCTTGTTCTACGCATTTCTTCTTGTGTAGAGCAAGACATGGAGGGGGGGAGCAGTTGAATAAGCCCCGCCCATCGGACCGTGGCAGTTTACATACATCTGAACCGATATAAAAAAGGTATTTATGCATGAAAGATGCGGGGTCAGGGGGAAGCAAAAGTACTAAGCGAATCCTTATGTGACACACAATTGAATGATGTCATTATATGATATCTCAAAAAAGGGGTGACAGATTCCCTTTAAGGATATCCAGCCATTGGATCCCTCCAATTCTCTTTCTGAATCCCTTAAAATCTGCCTTTCTGAAATCTAACCTTGAAGTCTGAGTCTTCACAGGTCTTCCTCCTCTAGTTATCCAAAATTCTAGAATAGCATGGTCGCTTCCTCCTAGGGTCCCAGCCACTTTTACCTCCTCAACCATTTCCTCCCTGTTTATAAGGATTAGATCCATGGTGACATAGGCTGGTCCGAAATCTCCGAACAGTAGATTTATGTTGCTGGGTCCCATTGGTTGCTGCCAGTTTTGAGCTGCTGACCCTGCTGCACATTTTTGATTTTCAAAGGAAGGTATACATGATGTGCCTTTAATCTGCTGCACTTTTTCCTTCGCCTACCGTTGTCTATTGTCCTCAATGTTGCCTCTTTCTTAGTGTATCTTCAAAACAGATTGAACAGCACATCTTGAAACTCCAGTTGGCTTTGCAATGTTTGCCTAGGAGAGACCTTGCTGCTGCAGTATAACTACCTTGTGTCTTATCGCTGTGCTTGGTCTTGCCATGGTGCATGACCTGTGAAATGTAACTGTCTTCCACAGTTTCACCTTTGCAGCAGGGTTTGACAGTCCCTCACCTAGTTTGATGCTTCTTTCACAACTTTTGTTAACATCAGCTTTCATGTTAATGGTAATGCAATGTTTTTCTTCTTTTTCCATCATTCAGCTAATAGATGAAAGTAGCCAGATGAGCGACCTACCTGTGAAGGTTATTCATACGGAAACAGGGAAAGTGCTTCTTGCTCCAGAAGCACCCAAGGCCAGTCAGCTGGAGACTTGGCTGGAGATGAACCCGGGGTAAGTAACTTTTGTCCATTTGTTTTAAGTTTCTTAAGTAAACTTTTTTCTTGTTTCATTTTACAAACCCTTAAAAGCCCTATTATTAAGTAGTGGTCTGGACACTGAAACCCAACTGATGGATCAATACTAATTTAAGTTGACAAAAACAATTAAAGGCGTTATACTTTCCTTTAGATCAGTTGCCTATTTGACCCATCATTGAGGAAAAAAATAGACTACGCACCAGATCGGTGCCTCTGCTCTGTAGTAATAAGTACAGCGCAGCAGAGCTGGGGGGTTTGGTTTGTGACTGGGGTTTTTACTTAGCCAACACCCTAGGCTCACTACTCAACTGATATAAAGTAATGGACAAAACTAGAATAAGTAATGTTTTGTATGTATTTTTTGTTGTGTTTTCTCCTCTTGTGTTCTGCCAATGCAAATCATTTGTAATATGTTGCTATTTTATAAGTCCACTCTGATCTTTGTTTTAATTCCTCAGATATGAAGTAGCTCCGAGATCTGACAGCGAGGGAAGTAGCTCAGAGTATGAAGAAGAGGTATGTGTGTTGTATGGATAATAGAGAAAGATGTTTTATCTGCCCACGGCGCCGGTTTGTCCTGTAGTTGCTTCAGAGAATTGCTAGTTGGTCAGGTGCACAGAAAGATAACAGTCCTGCCAGTTAAGGGGGTTTTACACATACCGATATCGCTAGCAATATCGCTAAAACGTCACTGATTTTGTGACGTTATAGCGATATCGCTATGTGTGATACTTACCTCCGACCGGCTCCCCCGCTGTCTGTCGCTGATCACGCAAGATTGGGTGGCTCCATTTCTCGTCATCTGCTTCCTGCTGGGCTTCCTGCTGTGTGAGACGAGCGACGCTGGATGCGGGCGGGAGGACGTCAGGATCGCTGTGTGTGAAAGGTGAGTATCGTGCGCTGCGTCGCTGCTGCATCGCTGTGAGATCTTTGTGTGAAAGCTCACTAGCGATCATTTAGCGATGCACCAGCGATCCTGACCGGGTCGGATCGCTGGTCGGATCACTGGTGCATCGCTAAATGTAAAAGGGCCTTTACTGGTGAAATAATCTCTGCAGATAAAGTGTAGTATTCCAGCACTAGAGAGAGAGATTGTGTGTCGTACACCTTCTAAACTTTTAAGACTTTTTACAATGTGATGCTAAATGGAGTATGTGCATTTAGTCGTTTTTCATCATAGATCCGGAAAATGTGGTTCTCTGTGTTTCATCCCTAGGTGACCACAAACAATATTGAAAAAAAATAAAATTTTCAGTCCTTTATTAAATATTAACTATTAACATGAAGATTATCCACAAAAGTTATACAAGGGCCATCATTCTTTAATAACTCAAAACACTGATAAGAGACTATCTTCAATTAGTAGAACACAGAATTTTATGTATGGGAAGGGGCCTACAGGCACCATGAAACATCTTTCCCTACCTAACCGCGGTGGTTGGCACCCAAAGGGATATACCAGTGGCACGTCCGCTCACAGAACACTGTGCCCTTAGCAGTCCAGAAAAAATAGGTTTATTTAAATTAAAAGGGTATTCCCATCTCCAAGAACCAATCCCAGTATATAGTAGGTGTAATAATATTAGTAAGTACCTCCTATTAGAAATGTAGTATAGTTCTTTTGATTCACGATGTCGCTTACCCCTTTTACAGGGCATAGCTGAAGTTTGGGTATCCATGGTTATGACCACTAGCAACTAGCTAACTGTCACCATGTGAATGGTCATAACCAAAGCCCTGTACATGGGGTAAGCCACATAGCGAATTAGGAGAACTATACAACATTTCTAATCGGAGGGATTTGAAGACCTCCGATTCTTAACTTGTTAAATGCCGTGTCAATCTCTGACAGCAGCATTTAACTCTCACTGGGTGCATGACATTCCATAGCTATGACAGCCGTGGTCTGTTGAAGACCTCAGTCCTTGACCATACAGAGCTCCATTGAAACCCTGCCGGTGGCAGGACTTCAAAGTAGACCGTGATTTTTGCTGTATGCAGCGATACTGTGGCATTGCTGTATGTAGCACAATCAATCAAAAGATTGCTGCTTTAAGCCCCTGAAGGGACTATTAAGAACAGTGATAAGTGGGGAAATCAAACCTTAAGTTCAAATCCGCTCACTATTTACCGATTGAAGATGATGACATTAAAAGAAATACACTGTATTGCCACGTTCAGAAAAGTCCGGTCTATCTAAATATAAGAATAATTAACTTGATCGGTATACATCATAAATGAAGAAAAAAAAATTCACGCTCCAAAATCAGTTGTTTTTTTTTATACAGTATATCTCTGCAATTCTACAAAAAAATGCTATGACAAGCGATCAGAACGTCACATCTACCCAAAATGGGATCCATAAAAAAACCCTACAAAAAATAACATTACACAGCTCACACATCAACCGAAAAATGAAAATGTTACGGGTCTTGGAAAATGGCAACACGACCCCCAAAATGTTTTGTTTTTTTTTAAATAAAAAATTCAACATGTTGGGTATGGCCATAATTGTACTGATGATCATATTCGTATTGCAGTCATTTTTACCACAATGTGCACCGTAAAAACAATCCACCCCCCCCACAAAAAAAACCTGCTTTTTTCCCCACAAATTGAGAGGGTGAGGGAAAAATGAAAACGGAAATTGGTTCCATTGTGAAAGGGTTAATATTTAATAATGAATTTTCATTTTTGTGGGTTTTTTTCTATCATGGTTTTTGTGAAGGTGTGTATGACACCCCCCCCCCTTATGGATTTTAAATATTTTGCGTTAGTTTAATGACTTCATCCCCACAGTGACAAATTCGGATGAATGGCCATGGAATCTGTGAGCCTGATTGGGAACCGCTGATTGTCAATCAGTGAAGCAGTGTGGTCATACATGAGTCCACATACGAAATACCAAAACTGTTAGCTTAAACAACAATTTGATGTTTGAGCAGCTGCTTGTTTCTACAATAAAATACTGCACCATATGTGTTTGTTTTTTATTTTTCTTTCTAGGATGAGGATGATGAATCTAGCAGACTGGACTCTGATGAAAAGAAGCGTTTGGGTTTGAATACAGATGACAGTGCCAAGCAGATAATTGAGTATGCCTTATTTTTTTTCTTGCTCTTTCATTACAACGTAAACTATAGTGTATTTAAATAGTTGATTTCAGCTTGGAGCCTCTATAAAGATTAAATGAGGGCATTACTTAACTAGTACTTCCGTAATCCTACACTTGGCAGAGAAGTATTCTTGCAGCAGCCCGGGTTGTCATGCAGTTGTAGGTAGCAGATCACAGGTAGAATCATTTGATCACTGTAGAGTTATACTCTTATACTCCCGTTTTTATTTTTTTCACCGTCTGAGTGGTATTGCTAATGTCTGTTGCATGGCACTAGTAAAATACTTGTCAGCTGCCATCTTCTGCTCTTTTCTGTCAGTGCTTCGGTCCCATTCCACTTTCTTGTGACCGCTGCTCCTGACTGACTGAGGACATGAGAGCTAACGACACAAGCGCTCAATGTAAGTCTATGCCTTCCTCGTTCTGGCTCTCATAGACTTGCTTTGAGTTGTGACTTACCAGCAGAAGACAACGACTAGTAAGTATATTACTAGGGGCAGGGAAATTACATTAGTGGTACCACTCTGGCAGAGAATAAAGAAAAAAACCCGCTGGCATGCTGCTTCAGTTAGGTCAAAAATGGCATCTGGCTCGTTTTAGTACTGCTAAGGGTCATACCTAATTACTGTCTTAAATACTTTTAACTTTAATTCCAGGTTACTTCTAATCTTGGTTTATCATCTGTAACTTGTTTTTGTCATTAAATAAAAATATAAATATATTTATAATATATACCGTATTTTTCCGACTATAAGACGCACCTAGGTTTTAGAGGAGGTGTCAGGAAAATTAGTTATTTCCTGATATCCCAGGTACACATCCAGACATGAATTACTGCCCTTCCCCCCCCCCCACTGGTTTATAAAGAACAAGCTTCACCAGCGATCCCCTGCTCCTGTGAAACTTTATCCACTTCTCCCCTCCCTTCAGCAGCTGGTCATTTTTATTGCATCTGACCAGTTAAGTGCATTTTTTTTTTCCAGCCAAGATTTCCTTTGTCTATTCTAGGTCGAATTTATTAGCACACAATAAGCGTAGAGATGGGAAAAGTATATATATCGGTAGAATTAGGTCTATGTACGGCAGCGTTTTGCAGCCGGTGCGGCCATCAGAATCCAGGAAAAGAGTTTCTGCCCACCAGTAGCACACAGGCATGCCATATTTGGTCTCAAATCAATGCTCACGTCGCATCGGAAAAGGTAATGCCCCTGTCATCACCCTGTGAGCCCCCCAGCCAAAGTTATGGAAAGATATGAGTTTTAATAACTTTTCAAAAGGGGTGTACGTCCTTTAACACAGCTCACCAAGTGAGGTCAGCAAGGGAGGAGTCCCTTGGTTCTGGGAAAAAGCATAAAGCTCAGACGCTCAATTGGAGAGGTGTCAGATGCCAGGAGAGCCAGGTAAGACACTGTGCTGATGAATCATTTTTCCTTGGGAAGTCCCTCCTCCCCTTTATAGACACGTCCTGCCTGGGACATGAGAGAGAGTAAGTTTCTTATTTTAATCCCTTTTATTTGTAACTGTCTGTACATACTGTGTTTTGTCTCCTTTTGTAATATCTTTTATATTTTTGTAAACACTGCCTATATCTTTTTGGATATACTTCTATACTTATAAATTTACTAGTTTTGCTCTATGATGGAACCGACAGGTACACCGCGTCAAATCATGCTACTCTGTGGGTTGGTTCCTGATAGGCTTTAGTATCAAACGAGGAACTGGTGGCAGCGCAGCGTCCTGGTGGTATTGGAGAACCCTCGCAGTGACGGATCAGAGGTTTATATATGTATTTCCGGCATGGGACTGGTGATGCACATACCGTCCTCACTGCAGAGTGCCCGATATCCAGTACGCGACAAGGCAGCTTTTCTGGTGACCACTTAACCTAGATGCAGTTCCCTGACTGACCTGAAAGTAAAGGGGGCGCCAAAGATCTGCAAGTTCCTAACTGGAACTGAAAGTGGAAACAAAAGTTGAGTTCCATCCTTAATAATAGTGACAGGAGGAAATTAGGAACTAAAAAAAACTGAAGCAAAAAATGTCAATTCTGTACTTAATATCCCCTATCCTGGTAAATATCCCCTCATCCCTATCCTGGTATGCATGGCTCCCTCATCCCTATCCTGGTATGCATGGTTCCCTTATCCCTATCCTGGTATGCATGGCTCCCTTATCCCTATCCTGATATGCATGGCTCCCTTATCCCTATCCTGATATGCATGGCCCTCATCCCCATCCTGGTATGCATGCCTTCTCACCCCTAGCCTGGTATGCATGGCCCCCTTATCCCTATCCTGGTAGGAATGGTCCCCCTCATCCTTATCCTGGCAGGAATGATTGCCCTTATCCCTATACTGGTATGCAGGAGCCCCATCTCGTCCAAGTATACATGGTCCCATCCCTATCCTGGTATGCAGGGCCCCATCCTTAACCTGGTATGATCGGCCCCCATCCCAGTCCTGGTATGCCATGACACTCCATCCTTATCCTGGTATGATTGGTGTATCCCAGTCCTGGAATGGAAGGCCCCATCCTTATCCTGATATGATTGGCCCCATACCAGTCCTGGTATGCATGGCCCCATCCTGGTCTTGGTATGCATGGCCCCATCCCGTTCCTGGTATGCATGGCCCCATCCCGTTCCTGGTATGCATGGCCCCATCCCGTTCCTGGTATGAATGGCCTTATCAGAAAAGATAAAAAAAAAAAAGACCATTACAGTTGCCTTCCTCCGCTCCCTTGCAGTGTCCTGCTCCTTTGCTTAATGCTTGTAAGCAGCGCATGACAGGGACGTCATGCGCTGCTCACAAGCAGAGCATAGCATCCTGAATACTCACCGGGCCTGTTCATCGCAGAGAGCAGTGAGTATTCATTGCTCTTCAGTAGCGCGCAGTGTCAGCCACTGGCTTCCTGCTGCTACCAGCGGTCACGTATGCCAATGCTCGAGAGAAATGAATATTCAGAATAGTATCGGCACGTGACTGCCAATAGCGGCAGGAAGGGTTTGGCTGACACTGCTCGCTGCTGAAGAGCAATGAATACTCACTACTTAGTGCTCTTTGCGATGAACCGTTCCAGCGACTATTCTGGCAGCTGTGCTCTGCTTGCGAGCAGCGCATGACGTCCCTGCCATGCGCTGCTTACAAGCATTAAGCAGCTGCTGGTAACGGAGCAGGACTCTGCAAGGGAGCGGAGGAAGGTAAGTGTAATGGTTTGTTTTATTAATCTTTTCTGATGGGGTCAGTCATACCAGGAGAAGGAATGGGGCCTATGCATACCAGGATAAAGGATTGGGTCAATCATACCAGGATAAGGATGAGACCAATCATACCAGGAATGGGATGTGGCCATTCATACCAGGAACAGGATTGGGCCAATCATACCAAGATGCCAAAAATAAATTAATATTCATTGCCCTCCATGGGCATAAAATGAGGTGAATATTAATTTCTGTTTAGCAGGGGGCACAGTAGTTAGCCGCAGCCGCTGGCTCCTGCCTCTGTGACCCGCTGCTCCGCACCACAGCCAGATTTGGTTCATTCAGGCTGTAAGACGCACCCCCCATTTTCCTCCACATTTTGGGAGAAAAAAAAGTGCGTCTTAAAATCAGAAAAAATACGGTGTATTATAAAAGATATAGACATATAGCTCTGGAAAAAATTGAGACCACTGCACAGTTTTATAAAAATCCGCTTCTCTACATGTCTGACAGCTATTCTATTCCAGTGTCAGTTGAATTCCAACC
This sequence comes from Dendrobates tinctorius, assembly GCF_039654945.1. Classification (NCBI taxonomy): domain Eukaryota; kingdom Metazoa; phylum Chordata; class Amphibia; order Anura; family Dendrobatidae; genus Dendrobates; species Dendrobates tinctorius. Next base: position 93,162 of record NW_027361796.1, read on the forward strand.
AGAGTACACCTCATACTGCTTAGCTTGTGATTAGGTGATCACCTGAACCAAACCTCATTTAACGAAGGAAAGTATAAAAACCTTGCTGTGTTGTTCACAATACTCTTGCAATAAGACAAGATGGATGGCAAAACAAGTGCTAGTAATATCCCAAAAGTAATAGGAATGAAAAAATAACTTTTAACCAAGCCAATAGAGTTGAAAAGAAAAATCTTGAGTGAGGAAAAGAAGGGCTAAATTCTGGCTTTACAATCAGAGGGATACAGTGAGCGTCATGTTGCCCCATCCTTAAAATTTCTAAGATGGCAGTCCATTGCAACAAGGTCAAGCAGCAGACAACAAAGCTACAGACCAGCAGAGGGTGAAAACAACTCCACTTACCAGGATGTCCGTCATCTTATTCGAATGTCACTCAGCAACCGCAGGATGACATCAAGTGACCTACAAAAGGAATGGCAAATGGCAGCTGGGGTGAAGTACATGGCAAGAACAGTTCATAAGAGGCTCCAAGAGGTAGGGCTCAAGTCATGTAAAGGTAGAAAAAAAACTTTCATCAATGAGAAGCAAAGGAGAGCCAGGCTGAAGTTTGCCAAAGACCATAAGGATTGGACCATAAAGAACTGGACTAATGTAATCTTCTGAGTCTAATTTTCAGCTTTGCCCAACACCTGGTCGTCTAATGGTTAGACGGAGACCTGGAGTGGCGTACAAGCCACAGTGTTTTGCACCCACTATGAAATTTGGTGGAGGATGGGTGATGATCTGGGGATGCTTCAGCAAGGCTGGAATTGGGGAGGTTAATCTTTGCGAAGGATGTATGAATCAAGCCGCATACAAGGTTATCCTGGAAAAACCGTTGATTCCTTCAGCTCAGGTAATGTTCTCCATCTCTGAGAACTTTTTTTTTTTTTTTTTTCCCAGCAGGACAATGCACCATGCAACACAGCTAGGTCAATCATTGTGTGGATGAAGGACTACCACATCAAATCCCTGTCATGGGCAGTCCAATCTCCAGACCTGAACACCATTGAAAACCTCTAGAATGTAATCAATAGCAAGATGGATAGTCACAACTAATCAAACAAAGAACTTAATTTTTTGTACCAGGAGTGGCATAAGGTTACCCAAAAGCAGCGTGATTGGTGGAAAGTATGCCAAGACACATGATAGCTGTGATTAAAAATCGCGGTTATTCCAAAAAATATTGATTTCTGAACGCTTCCTAAGTTAAAAAATTAGTATTGTTTCTAAATGATTATGAACTTGTTTTCTTAGCATTATTTGACGTATGCAAGCACTGCAATTTTTTTTTGTTATTTTGACCATTTCTCGTTTTTTGAAAATAACTACAAAATTTAGCGCTCGGAAATTCGAAGACATGTCAGTAGGTTATAGAATAAAAGAGCAATTTACATTTTACACAAAAATATACCTATAAAGAGAAAAATAAGACAAAACGCAAATTTCTCCCTACACCTCATTGGGGGACACAGACAGTGGGTGTTATGCTGCTTGCCACTAGGAGGACACTAAGTAAACACAGAAAAAAGTTAACTCCTCCCCTGCAGTATACACCCTCTCGCTGGCTGGGAATTCCCCAGATCTTGCTTAGTGTCTGCAGGAGGCACTTGGGTCTGGCTTCAGATCCCACCGTTTTTTTTATTTTTGAATTTTCTGTAAATTTTTATTTTTTAATTAACGGAGTGAAGGGGGCGATGGTTCCTTTCTATGGCCCGCTCTCCCCCAAACCAACAACAGGCATGCACGCGGAGTATACCTCCCCGTACACTTTCCTGCGACGACTGGGGCTGATTCTTCTGGCGATGGTGCTTTTACGGTCCCGGTACCCCACACAGATATGAGGGCGAACACACGGAGAAGACTTGACCAGCGCTTTCGGATACCCTGAATCAGCCCCATAGCTCTCCGTCCCCCTGCCCATAGGGTGGATCGATTGCTCAATACCCCTGTAACAACCTCTCCGGGTCTGCTACTTCGCCCGGGAGCTTTTTTACCTCAGAATCTGGAATAGGATGAAACCTGCAGGCTCCTGGACAGCGCAAACAGTGCGAGCACCGTATTGGAGGTATGGGGTCGGGTCCTGGTCCCCTGGGAGTAGCACTGACCGAGTCTCAGTGGAGGCATACCGGCGGCTCCCCCCTTCACCCGGCTCTCGCCGCTGGTAGGCCCAAAAATTTAGTCCCTGGCTTTTCGGGCTACTAGGCGCCAATTTACATAGCGCCGCCCACCATTAGGCTCTGCTTGTAACCCTTTCACGGGCACTATGTCTCAGTCTAAAGAAGCAAAAAAAGGGGCTAATAAGAAGCGCACTGCGTTCTTTACCACTGGTACCTCTTGCAAGACTGCCTTGCTCAGTACCCAGACTAATCTGCTATGCACAGATTGCGACCCGGCTTGTGCTAAAGCGCCATCCGCCACCGCTGCAAGGTGCTCCCTGCTTTTAGTCCCTTTGTGTGGGCCGCGTCCTTGTCACGGTCTGTGGAGTCAGTGACCAAGGCTATAGACTCCTCCGGGAATCCTCTTTAAGTCAGAACGTGTCTTTACCGCCTGAGGAGGGCTTTGGCGATGGCCGGGAACCATCCGCCTGCAGGGACCGTGCTTGTTCAAGAGATCCTCAGGTCTCTAGAAAGTGGACCAATGACTCGTCCCCTAGTCACACTCGCGATTCAGCAACTGCGAGTTCTGTCTCTCGCTCTCCCTCTCCTAATGATCGCGGAGAACATGTCTCTGAATTTGAGTCTGACAACTCAGTCCCTCAGAATTCCCCAAATGTCCATGAATCGCTTGATTCTCTGACAGTCAGCCAACAAGTTTCTGATGTTGGCAAAAAAAGTCGGAGTTTCGTCCGAAACCCGACCCCAATGCAAGTCAATGGGGAATAAAAGTCGGCATTGAGTGGATGAATGTCATCCGCTCAATGCCGACTTTTATTTCCCATTGACTTGCATTGGAGTCGGGTTTCGGACGAAACTCCGACTTTTTTTGCCCTAGTCGGACCAGTATCATCTGAAACAAATTTTGTTTCATGAAACCCGATCCGACCAAAGTCGCTCAACTCTACTGGATACCCCTTTACTCCATATCTGCTGAAGAATTGGTTACAGTCCCCCCTCGGTGAATTCTCCTGTATTGTGCCTTGCTCCTAAAATGCTTCGATCCGCTTCTGAGGGCTCTTCAGTCAGAAACCCCTCCGATCGTCAAATTGGCTACCTCGCCAGTTCAATTTTTGGAGCTTCAGGAGCGGCATTTTTCCCATCTTTCACGGCAACTTGAGTGGCTAAGGCATGGCCACTTGGGCAGAAGTCTTAATTACTGCCTTCCAAGCAGATAATTCACGCAGGGGATTTTGCAGTAGATGTCGCTAATTGCGCTGCTAAGGCAACCACTAATGCAGTCTCCATCAGTAGAGCCCTATGGCTACGCGACTGGCGGGCAGATTCCACCTCCAAGAGATTAAAGACTTCTCTAGTTTCTCTAGACTTCGACTAGTTTTTTGACCTTTTTTCGCAACAGCTCCTGCTGGTCCTCCACAACCTTCTCTTCCGGATCAGGTCGGTCCCCACGTGGAGACAGCGGTTCCCAGGTCTCTCACAGACCTAACTGCTCTTAGAAACCCAGGCCAACAGCATCTGGATCTAAGAAAGCAGATCCCATAGATCCTCCACTCAGTGACTTGTTGTGGTATCCGTCCGACACCGTCAAAGTAGGCGTCTGTCTGCTGTCATTCAGAATGGTTCAGCGGTTTTTATTCAAACCTTTCTTTGTTGTTCCAAAGAAGGAAGGAACGATGCGGTCCATACTGGACCTCAGACTGTTAAATCGGTTTGTCAAAGTACGGCGATTCCGAATGGAATTCCTCCGGTCGGTGTCGCTTCCATGCAAAAGGGGAGAGCCCCTGTCATCCAGCAGTTCCTGCATTTTGCAATTTGAGAAGAAAGCTTCTAGTTCGTTGCCTTGCCCTTCGGTCTTGCCTCCACCCCCAGGGTCTATACCAAGGCCATGGCGGCTGTCATGGCCATTCTCCTCGCTCGGGGAGAGGTGGTACTGCCATATCTGGACGACTTGCTAATCACGGGTCCATCCCTTCCAGCCTGCGAGAAATCAGCGGATATCACAGTAAATATTCTTTCTCGCCTGGGTCTGAAGATAAACTTCCAAAAGTCTTCCCCAACACCGGCCCAGCAGATTTCCCTTTTGGGAGTGGTCTTGGACACTTCCCTCGGATTGGTCATTCTCCCTGCAGAGAAGGCCCGAGCTTTGCAACAGGCAATGCGGAGTCTTTCCCGTTCGGTCTCTCATTCTATTCGTTTCAGCATGAGTTCTCGGAAAGGTGGTGGCAGCAATGGAAGCGGTGCCATTCGCACAATTCCATCTCCACCCTTTGCAACAAGCCTTGCTGTTGACGAGACAAAAACCCGTCTTCCCCTTCTGTCCCTGCGGATCAGACAAGCCCTCAAGTGGTGGACACTGAAATCCTCCCTGAATCAATGGAGGTCTTTTCTCCCAGTACGATGGTTGGTGGTGACCACCGACGCAAGTCTTCTGGGGTGCGGTGTTTAGTCACCACACGGCACAGGGTCGTTGGTCAATTCAGGAGTCACGTCTCCCCATCAACGTCTTGGAGATACGAGCGATCAAATTAGCCCTACTGAGTTTCCACCATCTCGCAGGTCTCCCCATCAGGATCCAATCTGACAGTGCCACAGCTGTAGCGTATATCAACCGTCAGGGGGGGTACTTGGAGCAGGTTGACCATGCATGAAGTGAGTCACATCCTCCATTGGGCTTAGACCAACCGTTCACTCATCTCGGCGATCCTTATCACGGACATAGAGAATCGGGCGGCAGACTTTCTCAGTCGCCAAGCCCTTGCCTCGGGAGAGTGGGCTCTTCATCCGGAAGGTTTTCAGCAGATTTGCCGTCGTTGGGGCATTCCGGATGTGGATCTCATGGCCTCAAGGCTAAACAACAAGATTCCTCGATTCGTTGCCCGATTGTGCGATCCAGGCGCCATCGGAGCGGACGCCCTAGTTCTGCCGTGGTACCAGTTCCGACTCCAGTACAACTTTCCCCCTCTCCCATTCATCAAGAAGATCAGAGCAGAGGAAGTATCAGTGATCCTAGTCGCGCCAGATTGGCCGGGAATGGTACGCAGAACTAGTACAACTAGTCGCCGACTTCCCTTGGCGACTTCCAGATCGCATGGATCCACTCTCTCAGGGTCCGATGTACCACCGAAACTCCGGGACCCTGTCTTTGACGGTGTGGCTGTTGAATCCTGGATTCTAGCACAGGCTGGGTTTTCTCATGATGTGATTTCCACCATGATTAGTGCTAGGAAGTTCTTGTCCATGCGCATTTATCACCGCACCTGGAAAACCTTTTCGTGGTGCAAGGATCATGGTCGATCCCCTCTATTGTTTTCCATTCCTGCCATATTGGAATTCCTTCAGTCTGGATTAAAGTCAGGCCTCGCACTCAGCTCTTTCAAGGGCCAAATTTCAGCCTTGTCAGTGCTATTCCAATGCAAAATTGCCACCAAACTTCAGGTCAAGACGTTCATTCGGTGAGTTTCTCATGTAGCGCCTCCCTATAAAGGGCCATTCGAATCATGGGACCTTAACTTGGTTCTCGGGGCCTTACAGGAGGCTCCTTTCAAACCGTTGCAGGACGTACCACTACCTATTCTCTCTTGGAAAGCGGTCTTTCTAGTGGCAAGTATGTCAATCAGACGAGTTTCGGAATTGGCGGCCCTGTCCTGCCGTCATCAGTTCCTGAATTTTCATCAGCACAAGGCAGTTCTCAGGACGTCCCCTTCCTTCCTGCCCAAAGTCGTATCCTCTTTCCATCTCTGAGGAAATTGTTTTGCCCTCCTTTTGTCCGGCACCGGTCCATCGCATTAAGAAGGCCCTCCATACCCTTGATGCAGTGTGGTTAGGGCTCTGAGACGATACATCTCGTGGACGGCTCCCTTCCGCAAGTCAGTTGCCATGATCATACTTCCAGAGGCGCATAGGAAGGGTCTAGCTGCTTCAAAAACCACGCTAGCCAGGTGGATTTGCTTGGCTATTCAGGAATCCTACCGTGTCTGGGACACACCTGTCCCAGCAAGGATTAAGGCGCATTCTATCCGCTCAGTGCGACTTATTCCAGCCTACATACCTTTACAAAACATTACCAAATTCATTCTCAGGCCTGTCCGCAAGGCTGCGACTTGGTCCAACCTGCATTCCTTTACAAACATTACCTAATTTCATTCTCAGGCCTCTGCGGATGCAGCTCTTGGCAGACGCATCCTGCAATGGGCAGTACCACAGAGTTGAGTCAGTGGTACATGGGGTATTGTCAATTGTATGTTCCCCACCCAGAGACTTCTTTAGGACATCCCAATGTCTGTGTCCCCCAATGAGGCGTAGGAGAAATAGGGATTTTTGTGTACTCACCGTAAAATCCTTTTCTCCAAGCCAGTCATTGGGGGAAACAGCACCAACCCTTTTTGGCCTACTGTAGCATTATTAGGCTTTGACAGAGTTATGATGATTGTCATTCGTTTAATGCTCCTACTGCTTTTTCACCAAACTGGGGAATTCCCAGTCAGCAAAGGGTGTATATTGCAGGGGAGGAGTTAACTTTTTTCTGTGTTTACTTAGTGTCCTCCTAGTGGCAAGCAGCATAACACCCACTGTCTGTTTCCCCCAATGATTTGCTCGGAGAAAAGGATTTTACGGTAAGTACACAAAAATCCCTATTTTGCAATAGTCTCCTAATTTTTGCCAGAGCTATAATAATTTTTTGTGCGGAAATGGTGTTATAGCATAAAAGTTCCTGATTCATCTGGTTGCAGTTACATGTTCAAGTAATATTTGTTGGATTTCATGGACATTTAAAAAGAATAACATAATAAAGTCATGTCACCGATTGTTTATTTCTACTTCAGGACTGCAAAGCAAGATGTTGATGATGAATATAGCTTGCAAGCTGATGCCGAGCAGTCTCAGTCTTATTATGGAGTAGCTCATGCAATTATAGAGAAGGTGGAGAAGCAGTCCTCTCTTCTTATCAATGGCTCCCTTAAACATTACCAGGTACAGTAAACTCTATCTCTTATAACAAGTATTTTTGTTTTATTACCGTATATACTTGTGTATAAGCCGACACCCCCCCCCCCCCCCCCTAATTTTGCCACAAAAAAACTGGGAAAATGTATTGACTCGTGTATAAGCCTAGGGTGGAAAATGCAGCAGCTACTGGTAAACTTCAAAAATAAAAATAGATACCAATAACAGTAAAATTAATTGAGACATCAATAGGTTAAATCTTTTTGAATATCCATATTGAATCAGGAGCCCCATATAATGCTCCATACAGTTCATGGTGGCCCCATAAGATGCTCCATACAAAATACACCCCATATAATGCTGCACAAAGGTTAATAATGCCCCCATAAGATGCTCCATAGAATAAAATGCCACATATAATGCTCCATAAAGGTTATGGCCCCATAAGATGCTCCATTAATTATGCCCCCATAAGATGCTCCATAGATTATGCCCCTATAAAATGCTCCATAGATTATGCCCCCATAAAATGCTCCATAGATTATGCCTCCATAAGATGCTCCATAGATTATGCCTCCATAAGATGCTCCATAGATTATGCCTCCATAAGATGCTCCATAGATTATTGCCCCCATAAGATGCCCAATAGATTATGCCCCCATAAGATGCCCAATAGATTATGCCCCCATAAGATGCTCCATAGATTATGCCCCCATAAGATGCTCCATAGATTATGCCCCCATAAGATGCTCCATAGATTATGCCCCCATAAGATGCTCCATAGATTATGCCCCCATAAAATGCTCCATAGATTATGCCCCCATAAGATGCTCCATAGATTATGCCCCCATATGCTGTCCCATAGAATATGCCCCATATGCTGTCCCCATATGCTGCTCCATAAAATATACCCCCATATGCTGCCCCATAGAATATGCCCCCATAATGCTGCCCCATAGAATATGCCCCCATAATGCTGCTCCATAGAATATGCCCCCATATGCTGCTCCATAGAATATGCCCCCATATGCTGCTCCATAGAATATGCCCCCATATGCTGCCCCCATAAGATGCTCCATATATTATGCCCCCATATGCTGCTGCAAAAAAAAATATGCCATGCTCACCTCTCCTGTTCAGGACCCGGCACCTGAGATATTCACCTATCCCCCGGTCCATCGCTGCTCACCGCTGTCTGCCACACGTCGTCTGTCAGTGACGTTCAGGCAACAGAGGGCACGACACGCACTAACCATGTCACCGCACCCTCTGCTGGCTAAACGCTACAGACAGATGACGCAGCAGAGAGCAGTGAGCAGCGGTGGACCGGGGGACAGGTGAATATCGCTATACTTGCCCCCTTCTGGCTTCGTCTCTGCAGCCCCGCTTCTCCACGGTCTCCCTGCCTTCAGCGGTCACGTGATACCGCTCATCACACTCATGAATATGTGCATATTCATGAGTTTAATGAGCGGCACCATGTGACCGCTGAAGGCAGGAAGGGAGACCGTGGAGATGCGGGGGGGCTGCAGAAACCGCGCCAGGGGGGGTAAGTATGATCTGTAACACCCCTGCTCCCCCGCCGACCCCCAGGTATATGACTCGTGTATAAGCTGAGAGGGGGATTTTCAGCCACAAAAAAATGGGCTGAAAATCTCGGCTTATGCACGAGTATATACAGTAGTTATTTTAAAGCACCTTTAATTACACGGTGCTGTACATATGAAGAGGATTTACATACATATAAAATACAAGTGCAGCACTAAAAAAAAAACCCCAAAAAATAACTTGACAAAATGGTACAAAGGGGGAACAGGCTTAACTCCTTAGTGACAGAGCCAATTTTGTACGTTATGACCAAGCCAATTTTTACAGTTCTGACAACTGTCATTTTATGAAGTTATAGCTTTGGAACGCTTCAATGGATCCCACTGATTGATTGTTTTTTTTTTTCGTGACATATTGTACTTCATGTTGGTAGTAAAATTTCTTCGAGATGACTTGCTTTTATTTATGGAAAAAAACAGAAATTTTGACATTTTGCAATTTTCAAAATTTTAAGTTTTTGTGAGCTTAAATCAGTCGTATTGCACAAAATAGTTAATAAATAACTTTTCCCACGTCTACTTTACATAAGCACAATTAAGACATTGACGATTGTTAAGGGGATAAAGACTACGGCCCTTTGAACTTAAGAAATACTTAAGAAATACCACCATTTCTGGAATATTTATAACTTCTGTCCTGCATTTTTTTTTTTCAGTTTTCTTTTTCTACATGCTTATTGATTTTTAGTCCTCTGTGATTTAATGGGAGACTAACAGCTTTGACTCCCATAAACATTGCACAGTAACAGAGGAGGTCTTGCCTTTTCTCCTTTGCCTCATTGGGGGACACAGTTATGCTTCTGCCACTAGAAGGCTGACACTAAGTTGAGACAAGTTAGCTCCTCCCCTGCAGTATACACCCTCATGCTGGCTCCCTGTGAACCAGCTCTTGCTTAGTATCCGTAGGAGGCACACTGGTCTGGTCTTCAGACTTTTTTTTTTAATTTTAAGTTTTAAATTTTTTACTTTTTTACTCTTTTTTTCCACGAATGAATGGGACGACGGAGCCTTTCAAGGTTCTGATCTCCCCGAACCATCAACAGGCGCGCCCGGTGAGTGTCACCTCCCCGTATCCTCTCCTGCGACGTGGGATGCCATGCCTGGGCTGATTTTTAGGGGCGACACGTCGCTTAAAGGGCACCGATCTCCCTGCACCAACAACAGTCGAGCACATAGTGTCGCCTCCATGTATCCTCTTCTGCAACCAGGCCTAATGCCGAACAACTAGCCCTGGCCATCCGGGGGGCTTGAACTCTGTGGATGTACAGAGACACCCCCTTTTTGGCATTTGAGCAGCCCTCACTGCATCATCACTGTTAAGCGGATGATGCAAGGATGCAAACGTTCCCTCTCCACCACCTGGTTAAGGGCATAGTGGATCTAGGGTTCCCCCACTTTAACCCTGCACCGTCCAAAGACCGCAGCAACATCTTCTCTGGCCAAAGCGCTTGAATCCTTAAGTGTTCCTTCTGGGGATCGTGGCGTTTGTACGTCTGACGCAGAGGGACTCTCCTCTACACGGGAACAGTCGGCTAGCAGGGGGCCGCACACAATCTAGAAATATACAAGCGTCCATGAAACGGTTACGTATTACATCTCCCATACACTCACGTGCCCTGACGTCCGTGAGCTCTGTTTCTCGTCCTCCCTCTCCAGACATTGGTACCAAACTTGATTCCAAGTATGAATCGGACGTCTCCTTAGATCCGAATTCGGTGGACTTTCACAAAAAAAAAAAGCTAAGCGTCCTCCATTCACCCGGAGTTTTGGGATATAGTTAAAGCCTGTTTCACATATACGTTTTTGATGTCAGTTGCAATCCGCGAAAATGGCGGAAAACGGATCAGTCTCCATTCTCACATCAACGTGTGCCACCGGACCGTTGTTTTGACGGATCCGGCGAAGGATAAAATTTCAAGGAACCGCTGCCTGAAAAAAAGTAAGAGAGAGAGAATTTTTCACGATCCTGGAACGGCATTCAGGGTTAAAAATGTTCTCTGAGAAAAGCTGCTGGGCCTGCGCAGTTGAAAATAGTGGACCGTCAACAAAAAAAAAAAACGTTGCGGTGTCCGTCTCATCCGCCTGGGAGACGATAAAATATTGGCGGATCCGTCAAAAAACTGGTGTGACAGACGACCGTCAGTCAAGATCCGCCACTAATGTAAGTCTATGGGGGAAAAAAACGGATCCGCCCCTTTTTTGGCAGATCAGTTTTTTGGCGTCAGTCAAAATCGGCCAATTTCTGAAAAAAGCGGATGTGTGAAACAGGCCTAATCGGCACAGGGAGCGACCGGATAAGCGCTTTACTGGAAAAACTGGTTGAGGCGAAGTACCCTTTCTCAACCGATCGAAGTAAAGACCTGTCTGAGTCCCCTGTAATAGTCCAGCCAGTCTCTCGCCTGGAATCCAAAACCCTTCTTTTTCCATGGTACATGACGGCACCACGAGAGAGGGGATCCGCCCTACGAGGACAGGAAACCTTCAAGATAAAAGGGGCGGCTCCTCTCTCCGCATCAGTTGGTTTCCTGTCCTCGACGGGGAACCCTCAAGATGAAAGCCTCTTTGAAGATTCCGAAGAAGAGGATGCCTGGACCTGGGTCGGGTGATTAATGGCAGGCATGGGTTTGCTACACCCGACGCCGGGTACCGGTAGTCGCCTCGGGGGCCATATATGCCTATGTCCCCCCTGAGCGAAAGCATGGCCACAGCCGGTAGGGCAGATGCCCAGGCGAAACGGGGTACCTTGGCGGTGCACCCTCCAAGATGACAGCACACAAAGAAGGTCCAGGAAGGCCACTTGCAGTGTTCCCTCCCTGTCGACATACAGTGGCCATGCAGCCCAGGAGACACATCGGTGCCCGGGCAGAGAGCTCCACGGAGGCCACAGACAGTGTACCCTCCCTGTTGAAGACCAGACACCGGACCCCGCAGCGAAAGGGTGTACCTGCAGTCAGGTCAGGAAGGGGTCCATCGCGCAGGTAAGGGGTGTCTGGGGGCACCGAAGCTAGCAGGGCCCGGGCGCTCACCCGGCCCGGGTTCGTATGGCCGCACCGGGAGGGGCGCGCGTTGGGAGCGCGCATGATGGCCGATGAACCGGAAGTGGTTGCATGCGACCCGGAAGTAGCGGCGCGCACAGCACCGTGGGGCCTGGGAGAGTCAGAAGGTGTGCTCGGTCCCGGGGGGGGCACGCAGAGGCATGAGGCACGCACGCGCGCGCACGTCCACACAGCAAGCAGGGCAGGTGCGAGACCAGGTGGTCTAAAAAAAAAAAAAAAAAAAAAGAGGGGCTATTTAAGATCGCCAGAGAAGGCGAGCAGGCGTCACAGCACCAATTTTGAGTTGGAGGTGACTGCTTGCAGCCATAAGCAGCATAATGGAGAGCCCTTCGCCAGAGCATGTGCAACCACGCCAGGAAGCAAAGGAGAGGCGGTCGTGCTCAGAGGAGAAAGCAAAGACACGCCGCAGCAGCAGTGTGAGCCACTCGGGCAGCGCACGGGCGGATCGTCACCGCAGGAAAGAGGGGTCCATAGTCTCGTTGGGAGACAGTGAAAGGACCAGCCAACCTCCAGATCCGGTACCCGTTCTATGAAGCGTCCGAGTGGTGAGTGAACTTCGAGAAAGTCCAGTAATCTAATGTCTGTTCTCTTTCTCTTTTCTCCTCTTTCCTTCTCCTCCTCCTCTTATATACATTGGCGGGATGGAGTATAGGAGGTCCCTAAGAAATGTAGAGGAAAGTCAAAAAATAAAGAATGTGCCTTATGTAAAAGTCCCGTTGAAGCAGCCTGGAACAAAAAGTTATGCCAGGAGTGCATTAACAAGACCATAGCGGAGGAGACACCCTCATTTTCGGATAGTCTGAGGGCTATAATTCAGACAGAAGTTTCCAAGTCAGTAAGAGCATTACAAACGGTAGATACAGAGAGGAAAACTAGGAGATCAAGCCCCTCAGGGGTCTCTCAACAAGACTCTACAGGGTCAGAGGACGACTCAAATAAGTCGCAGTATTCAGGAAGTAGCTCGGACGGGGAAGATACGTTTCCAGTAGAGACTACGGATGAACTCATTAAAGCAGTTATATCTACCATGGGGCTAGTAGAAGAACGGACAAAAAAGACAGCCCAAGATCTCATGTTCAGTGGGCTACAAAAGAAAAAACGTAAGACCTTCCCTGTTAATGAGCAACTAAAAGCACTCATAAAACGCGAATGGGAAAAGCCAGAAAGGAAGTCCCAGATAACGAATTCCCTGAAGAGGAGATACCCCTTTGAGGAAGAGGCATCCTCATCCTGGGATAGGGCCCCCAAAATTGATGTAGCGATATCAAAGGTCGCCAGAAAATCTTCCCTACCCTTTGAGGACCTGTGGTTTCTAAAAGAGCCGCTGGACCGAAAGGCGGACAATTGCCTTAAAGCAGCCTGGGAAACCTCGGCTGGCGCACTAAGACCCGCCATCGCAGCCACTTGTGTGGCTAGGTCCCTAAAGATATGGACAGACAACTTGGAGGATCATTTAGAACAAGGAGTTCCCAGAGAGACGATTCTGGAATCATTGCCGGCTATTAGAGCGGCGGCGGACTTTCTCGCAGAGGCGTCAGCAGATTCGGCCAGACTAGCGTCAAAGTCAGCAGCCTTAACCAATGTTGGACGGCGTGCGGTATGGCTCAAATGCTGGCCGGGGGACACCCAGGCAAAAATGAAAGTTTGCTCTCTACCATGTGAAGGAAATTTCTTATTCGGTCCGGCATTGGATGAAGTGTTGGAAAAAGCGAGTGATACAAAAAATAATTTTCCGAAACAACCATTTCAAGCCTTTCGGCGCTCCTTTCAGGGGGGCCGAAAATTCAGAAGGCAACAATTTAAAGATCGTGACAGAAACAATTCTGACAGGCGATACAGAGGAGGGAGAGGCTTCTATTTCAGTAAGCCCCCTAGAGAAGCCAAAAAACCCGCCCAGTGACGGTCCTTCTCAGGTGGGGGGAAGGCTCTCTCACTTCCTCCCAGCCTGGGAAAGGATCTCATCCAGCACCTGGATCCGACAGATAGTAGGGTCAGGTCTGGAGTTAAAATTCCACCACTGGCCACCACAAAAATTCATTCAAACTCCGGTACAATCATCTCAAGAAAGACAAAAGAGTTTGGAGGAGGAGGTATTATCGCTTGTACAAAAACTCGTACTGGAAGAAGTTCCAGAAAAAGAAAAGAAGGAAGGCTTTTACTCCCCCCTATTTCTGATAAAGAAACCAGACGATTCCTGGAGGACGATTGTAAATCTGAAAGGCCTCAACAAGTATCTAGTAGTCCCATCATTCAAGATGGAGACGATAAGATCTACAGTGAAACTCCTCTTCCCTCGGTGTTACATGTCGGTCCTGGATCTCAAGGATGCTTACTATCATGTCCCGATCCGGCAGCAAGACCTCAAATATCTCAGGGTGGCAGTCCAGATAAAATCTCAGTGGCATCACTTTCAGTACAAGGCGCTGCCCTTTGGGGTAGCAACAGCCCCCCCCGGGTCTTCACGAAATTGATTGCGGAGGTCACAGCACATCTCAGGGAAAAAGATGCTCTAGTAATACCATATCTGGACGACTTCTTGATAGTGGGGAAAGATTTCGCTCACTGTCAGGAACAAGTCAAGATAGTGATAGAGACTCTTCAGACTCTGGGTTGGCAACTGAACTTCAAAAAATCCAGGTTGGAGCCAACAATGGTCCAGAATTTTTTGGGCCTAACAATAGACTCGATAATACAGGAGTGTCGCCTCCCAGAGGAGAAAGAAGAGAAAATCAAAAACCTAATCAGAACAACATTAAGAAAGCCAATGACTCTGAGGAAAGCCATGTCAGTGTTGGGGTCCCTAACCTCCTGCATACCAGCGGTAAAATGGGCTCAATTTCACACAAGGGAACTTCAGTGGTGCGTGTTACAAAGCGATCTGACGCTTCAAGGGCAGTTAGAACAGAAGCTCACCATCCCGGATCCTGTACTCCAGTCACTAAAATGGTGGTTACAGATAGAGTCCTCTCCGAGGGGAGTACCCTGGACATATGCAGCCTCCAGAGTAGTCACGACAGATGCCTGTCCCTGGGGCTGGGGAGCCCATCTAGACACCCTATGGCTCCAAGATCCTTGGGCTCAGGAGGAAAAAGATCTATCCTCAAACGAATGGGAGCTACTAGCCATCGAAAGAGCGCTGGAAGGATTACTGACACACCTGAGAGGACATCGTGTGAAAGTCCTATCGGACAATTGTACAGCAGTTGCATACGTGAACCATCAGGGGGGTACCCGTTCTCGGTCGTTAATGGAAATAGCAAGAAGAATCCTGACTCTGGCGGAACATCAGTTTCTCTCATTATCGGCCCTGCATATCCGAGGCGCGGACAACCTGAAGGCGGACTTTCTGAGCAGGAACCACTTAAAGCAAGGCGAATGGTGCCTAAAAGAGTCCATTTTTCAACAAATTGTGCAGAGGTGGGGAAAACCCATAATAGATCTCTTCGCCTCAAAAACTAACAGAAAAGTTCAAAAATTCTGCTCCCTAAGGCCAGCAGACATGCCACTGGCAGTAGACGCCTTCAGAATAAAATGGACATCAGGTCTCCTGTACGCCTTCCCTCCGATATGCCTCATTCCATTAGTCCTGAAGAAGATCAGGGAGGACCAAGCCAGAATAATTATGATAGCTCCCTTTTGGCCAAAAAGGACATGGTTCTATTGGCTGAGAGTGATGTCAGTGACAGACCCATGGGTGCTCCCAGAGGACCACGACCTCCTAACACAGGGTCCCTTCAATCATCCTCCGAATTCCAGGCTGCATTTGACAGCCTGGAATTTGAAAGGTCACTGTTAGAGAAGAAAGGTTTTTCAGCAAGGTTGATTGCCACCCTAATCAGTAGCAGAAAGCCAGTGACTACAAAAATATATGGGAGGATATGGAGAAAATTTTTGTCCACCTCAGGCCCAATACATGAAGGGGAAGTACCTGTGAGGGCAGTGCTAGAGTTTCTACAAAGGGGTTTAGACTTGGGCTTAGCGGTCAGCACCCTGAAAGTACACGTTTCAGCCCTGGCAGCATTATTTAACTATGACCTGGCAAGCGATAGATGGGTCGCCAGATTTATCCGGGCCTGTACTAGAGCTGACTCTGTCCCATCTCCTAAACCTCCTCCCTGGGATCTAAGTTTAGTCCTATCATCCCTAACGGAAAGTCCATTTGAACCAATAAACGCAACATCAGATAAAGTGTTAACTTTAAAAACAGCCTTGTTAGTGGCACTCACATCGGCACGTAGGGTTGGGGACTTACACGCACTATCAGCAGATCCACCATACACTCAGGTTATGGACGATAGAGTCGTGTTAAGATTAGATCCAGCATACCTCCCTAAGGTAGTGTCGAAATTCCACAGAGCTCAGGAAATAATCTTGCCATCCTTTTGTCCTAACCCTGGTAACAAAAAGAAAGTGAGATTACATTGCTTAGAAGTTAGGAGGTGTATCCTACAGTATTTAGAGGTGACAAAGCCATGGAGGAAACAGAGGGCCTTATTTGTCTCATATCAGGGGGCAAGGAAAGGCCTTAAAGCCTCTAAGCAAACTATAGCTAGATGGGTGAGAGAGGCCATCATACTAGCATATAGTAGTGCAGGCAGGGCTGTTCCAGAGGGCCTAAAAGCCCACTCCACGAGGGCCATGGCAACGTCCTGGGCGGAGAGAGCGGACGCCTCCATCGACCAAATCTGTAAGGCGGCCACTTGGTCCTCTCCATCTACCTTTTTCAGACATTACAGATTAGACCTATCTGCTACCTCTGATCTCACATTTGGGAGAAGAGTGTTACAGGCAGTGATCCCCCCCCTAAAGAGAATACAAATCTCTGTAACTCTCTCGTGGTGCCGTCATGTACCATGGAAAAACACGGGTATTACATACCTGGTAATGTGTTTTTTCATGAGACATGACGGCACCCTTATATTCCCGCCCTATTTGATCACGTCATTAGCTGGGTGTTTGGTTAGTATTATACACTCCCTTGGTGTTGGAAATTTAGCAGTGTAAAATAGGTATTATTTATGTGTGCACTAACCTGCGGAGTTCCTCTCGTGCTCTGTAAAACAACTGATGCGGAGAGAGGAGCCGCCCCTTTTATCTTGAAGGTTTCCTGTCCTCGTAGGGCGGATCCCCTCTCTCGTGGTGCCGTCATGTCTCATGAAAAAACACATTACCAGGTATGTAATACCCGTGTATCCCTGCCAGACGAGTCTATTTTAAAAATCCCACAGACCGCCAGATAGAAAATTTCGATCGATCTGTCTTCGAGGCCTCGGGTTCTGCTCTATATCCTTCCTTTTTGCAGCGTGGATAACTAAAGCAATGGTTTCCTGGTCAGAGACCTTGGCTTATTCCATTCAGATCAATAATCTTCCTCCGGAAGCAGCGCAGCTGCCTAGCCAGATTTCTCAGGCAGGAGATTACTTGGTACACTACACGCTCCTTGGGAAGTGGACAACTGTGCTGCTCTGTCAGCGGCAAATGCCATAGCGATCAGAAGGTAATTTATGGCTCAGAGAATGGTAGACAGATTCTGCATCAAAAGTCTCGACCATCTCTTCCTTACCAGAGTGGGTGTTTGTTTAGAAAGAAGCTGGATCAGCTTATCTTTGATGCTACGGGGAAAAGAGCAAATTTATTCCCAGCAGAGGCTTTGGCGGTTTTTTTGGCGTCCACAACAACTCCGTTTCCGATCCTTTCGCGCCAATCCGGGTTGGTCCACTACCTCTTCATGATCAGGATGCTCTGTTCGCACGATCAGAGGACTCCAGGCATACTTTAGGTCCAATCAGCAGGTGGCATGGCCAGCCCAAACAGTCTGGATCTAAGGGATCTAGGTCCCACAGATTTTCTGCCCAATGTCTAATGGGATTACCTGGTCGACTCCAGCAGGGTAGGCAGTCGCCTACTTCTGTTTCACCAGGTCTGGCTCTCAGTCGTACTCGACAAATGGGTCAGAGACATGGTGTTTTCCGGATACAAAATTGATTTTTCTTTGCGTCCCCCGGCTCGTTTCCTTTCTTACCGGTTGCCAGCATCAAGGGCAAAGGGTCTTTCCTCGGCCATAGATCCTTTGCACCACGATGGCATCATTGTCACGGTTCCGGAAAATGAAAGGTTTGAGGGATTCTTCTCTAACCTATTAGTTGTTAAAAAATTGAGTTCTAGCATCTATTGACCTTTGGGATGCTTACCTCCATATTCTGATGTTTCCTCATCACCAAAAATTCCTGCACTTAGCCGTTCGCGAACATCATTTTCAGTCTCTGCCTTGCTCTTCGACCTCGCTACAACTCCCAGAGTGTCCTTCTGCCCTACTTAGACAATTTTTTAATCAAGGGTCTGTCCTTCCAGGACTGTGCAGAGTACATTCGTATCACTTGCGATACTCTTTCTCATCTGGGCTAGCTTATAAACTTAAGCAAGTCTTTCCCTGTGTCAACCCAGCAGATATCCCTTTTAGGAATGACCCTGGACACCTCCATAGGAGGGTTGGTGATTCTACCTTGAAACAAGGTCCTAGCCCTTCAGCAAGGAGCTCGCGCACTTGACCACTCATCCTCTCATTCCATATGGTTTGTCATGAGAATACGGGGAAAAATGGTGGCAGCAATGGAAGCGGTCCCTCTCGCTAAACTGCATTTCCGTCCCCTGCTGCATTCTCTCCTAGCGGCTTGAGATAGAAATCCTTTCTCCCTCAATCGCTGGTGCCGCTTGCCCATGTGGGTCAGGCAGCCCCTCAGGTGATGGTCATTGAGGTCTTCTCTCACACTGGTTACTCCGTGGCATCAGTTTTGTCTTCTATGCTTTTTCCCTGCTTTCTTTACTCCCGATGGTCATCAGTTAGATCAAGGCAGAGGGGATTCCAGTAGTCCTAGTCGCCCTGGATGGTCACGCCTGGCGTGGTATGCAGGGTTAGGGCAGATTGTCGTCGATGTCTCCTAGCAACTGCCGGATCGTCCAGATCTTCTCTACCGAAGTCCGACTTGCCACCAGAACCCCGGGGCCCTGTGTTTAACGACTTGGCCATTGAAGTCTTTGTTCTAGCTCAAGCTAGGTTCTTTCAACAGTTCGTTCCCACCATAATTAGCGCTGGACATCCTCCCTGTTCCCTTTATTTTGTAATTTCTTCAGACTGGCCTGGACTTGGGGTTCGGCGCTTAGCTTCCTCAAAGGCCAGATCTTGGCCTTCTGTTTTTATTCCAGCGCAGGATTGTTTCCAAACTGCAAGTGAGGATTTTCATTCAGGGGGTCTTCCAGGTGGGGCCATCTATAGAACGTCGTTTGAGGCCTGGGACCTTAATTTGGCCCTGTCTAATCTTCAGCAGACGCTTTTCAAACCATTGCAGGACGTCTCGCTGACAGTTCTGTTTTAGGAAGTGGCCGCCTTGTCGCAGTGTCGTTTATCAGGCGAGTCTTGGAGCTGACCGCTGTGTCCTGTCGAGCTTTTGTTTTCCGGATTTTCCACCAGGACAAGGTGGTCCTTAGACTATTTTCATCTTTTTTGCTCAACGTGATATCTTCTTTCCATTGTCCTTTCCTCTTTCGGTCCAGCACCAGAACTTCGGGTGGAAACCGTTCTCACGCCCTACATGTAGTGATGTCTCTCAGAAGGTACGTCTCGAGGACACAGCCCCTACGAAAGTTTCAGGGCCACAATAGCCAGAGGGATTTGCTGGGCTATTCAGGAGTCCTACTGCATCAGAGGTAAGCCTACCCCAGCGGGGATTAAGGCACACTCTTCTCGATTGGTGGGCGCTTCTTAAGCCTTTGGCATCAGGCGTCGGCAGAACAGGTCTGCGAGTTTGCGACTTGGTCCAGTCTGCACACATTCTCAGAGTACTACAGTATTCACACTTGGACTCCTGGAGCACATGTGCCCCTTGCCAGACGTATTCTGCAAGCGATCTTTAATCAGTACATGGGATTCGATCTGTTATCTTGTTCCCCACCCAGGGGCTGCTTTGGGACGTCCCATGGTCTGTTTCCCCCAATGAGGCAAAGGAGAAATAGGGATTTTTGTGTACTGATCGTAAAATCCTTTTCTCTGAGCCAATCATTGGGGATCACAGCACCCACCCTGTTAGCCTTTCGGGTTGATCTTCTTTTCTTTCGTTTGATGTGTTGTACTCTGTCTGATATGATATTAATGATCTCCTTCTGCTTTTGCACTGAACTGGTTCACTGGGAGCCAGCATGAGGGTGTATACTGCAGTGGAAGAGCTAACTCTTTTGTCTCAACTTAGTGTCAGCCTCCTAGTGGCAGCAGCATAACACCCATGGTCTGTGTCCCCCAATGAGAAAAGGATTTTATGGTGAGTACACAAAAATCCCTATTTTGCCTCTGTAGCACAAGTTGAGAAATGGCAGCAGATGGAGGATGATATGCCGCAGTACTAAGCTGTGTGGCTGAATCCCTGGGATAAGCTAAATCACCCATTTAGACTCATAGAATATTGGAGTTGGAAGGAACCTCCAGAGTCATCGTGTCCAACCCCCTGCTCAATGCAGGATTCACTAAACCATTTCAGACAGATGTCTGTCCAGCCTCTGTTTGAAGGGTAAGATAATCATGAAAAAAGTTAGTTAAAAAATAAACTTGGCGTGTCGATAGACCACTGTATGAGCTCATGCTTTAGGTGAATGATCTTTTATGAAGCATAGCATGATCATGATCTCATGATGTTCTCATTGGTGCATCATCTTGCGGAAACAGGATTTTTGCTGCCAAGAACAATGGCAGCCTGTGAGCACTGAGCGATATAGTTTAGTCCATTCAAAAATACAAGTATCTCAAGCATGGTGTCATTCAAATCTCCAACTCCTGAACTCCTAGAAAATAGCAAGCCCTCATACAGCTCATCAGTGGGATAATAAGAGCTATGGCTCTTTACAAGAAAGCAAGGGAAAAAAAAATGAAAATTAACTTGCGTCAGGAAGTGGTTTTTAAAATTCGAAAAACATTGAGGAATTTGAAGTATTCCTTAGCCAAGTACATCTCCAACTGTCTCATAGAAAATGAATGGAGTGATCGCACACATTCACTGCCACTGTTGCATTTGAAGGAACATTTCTGTCCTGTTCTTGGGATTGCTGCCGGGGGTCCCAATGATTGACTGATAACATGTCACAATGGGAAAGTTCTCAGCAGTTCTAAAGTACATCCAGGAAGGGGATCCAAACAATGCTGGGGTTGCCAAAACAAGTTTGTAACATCAATATCTGGAGATAGTAGCATTTCGTAAAACTTAATGTTCCCTGGTGTGACAACTCCTTCTTCAAATAAACCTTTGTGCTTTTTCTGTAGGTATCATTAGAGATTTTGCCTTTGTGTATTTTTACTCATTTAGCTTCATTTTACGATTTCAGATCCAAGGCTTGGAATGGATGGTTTCTCTCTATAACAACAATTTAAATGGAATTCTTGCTGATGAAATGGGGCTTGGAAAGACAATTCAGACGATTGCACTCATAACCTATCTGATGGAGCACAAAAGGCTTAATGGTCCCTTTCTCATTATTGTTCCACTTTCGTAAGTTGAATGTCTGTTTCTTTAAGCAGCTTTGTTTTTTCCTTTTATCGAAGTGTCCTCTGATAGATTTACATCCATTAGCACGTAATGGGGCAAGGTGAACTCATAAAAATATTTCAGATGAAATGTAAATTTTTTTTTTTCAATTTTAAATGAACTATAAAAGGTTTTTAACCCATTTTAGATGTTATTTTAATTCTGATTATTTTGGCAAAATGAAAAAAAAAAAATCAAGAAATTGTAAAACGGATTAAGGCTGTGTGCACACGTAGCGATTTTTAAGCGTTTTTGCAGCGATTTTCGTCGCGAAAACGCTTAAAAATCGTGTACAGAACGCCCCCCATGCATTCCTATGGCATTCCGCACATGCTGTGCTAATGCTGCGCTTTTTTCCGCGGCGGAATCGCATCGCGGAAAAAATCGCAGCATGCTCATTCTTTGTGCGGAATCGCAAAGAATTGCCGCGATTCCGCACCCATAGGAATGCATGAGAATCGCTTACTTCCCGCATGCGGCTATGCCCACCATGCGGGAAGTTAAGCGTCTCATGTGCGGTTGGTACCCACG
>NW_027361796.1:120000-262500 GCF_039654945.1 Dendrobates tinctorius
TTTTTTTTTATATAAATTATTTTTACACTTTATTTTTTTAACTTTATTACATTGTCCCAGGGGGGACATCACTGTCCTGTGACAGATCGCTGTGACAGATCAGCGATCTGTCACAGGCAGTGCTGCAGGCTTCCTCATGCCGGCGCTTTGCAGGCATGAGGAAGCCGCCTCCCTGCAGGCCCCCGAAGGTCCCCGCCGCCATTTTGGATTCAGGGACCTGCAGGGAAGGAGACCCCCGCAGCAGCGCTGCACATTGCGCTGCTGTGGGGGTCTCAGGGAAGCGCGGAGGGAGCCCCCTCCCTGCCGATGCTTCCCTAATCCCCCGGTACACTGCGATCGTGTTTGATCGCAGTGTGCCAGGGGTTAACGTGTCGGGGGCGGTCCGTGACTGCCCCTGAGACAGTGCCGGGTGTCAGCTGTGATAATCGGCTGACACCCGGCCACAATCAGCTGCGCTCCCCCCGTGAGCACAGCTGATCGCGCTAGACGTACTATTCCGTCCTTGGAACTTAAGTCCCAGGTCACATGGACTGAATAGTATGTCTAATGTAGGAAAGGGGTTAAAGAAAAGCAAGATTGACAATGTTTGGAAGTTATGGTACTATGGAGCACTGAAGATAAGAGCGAGGCGAAGCTCTCGTCCTTTAAGAATGTATGGAACGTAGGTGGCCATGCTCCATTCACACATGACTCGATCCCCATTCTCCAAATCAGTTGGGAGTCCAGCGATTGTACTCCCAATGACTGGGAAATTATTAGGGTTGATCGAATAGCTTCGGATAAGAGCTTATCTGAATAGCTATAGCACTTACCAAATAGCTGCCTTGGTAACCTGGATATGTGGAGCGCTCCCGATAATCAGCTGTTCGGCTCCGCAGCTGCATTTGTTGCGGCTGTGTGACAGTCACAACATATGCATCGAGAGCCTGTTTGTTTGGACTCTCCATGCATGTGTTGTGACTGTCACACAGCGCGACACCTGCAGCTGCGGCGCCGAACAGCTAATTATTAGGGGCACTCCACATATCCAGGTTATCGATGCAGCTATACAGATAATCTCTTATCCGAAGCTATTCAATCAACCCTAAAAATTATCCTCTATCCCTCAAGGCTCTGTATGGGGACCCCTACTACCTTCTATACCTTTTTGGCCTGGGACAACTCAGTCTCATTGCTTTAAATAACATTGACATGTTGATAACACTCAGATTTACCTTTCTGGCCCAATTACCACCTCTCTGCTGTTGAGAATTCCTGAATGTCTATCAACAATATCCTCCTTTCAAAAACTCAATATGGGCAAAACTGCTTTAATCATCTCCCCCCTCCGTCTCACTCATCTCACCAGCCATATCATCTTTCACCATAAATAATGCTTTCCGCAGTAACACATGTCTGCTTCCTCTATATGTTATCCTTAACTCCCACCCTGTTTGTTAAATCGCACATCCAAGCCCTTACCATATCCTGCCACCTCACACCCCTTCAAGTTATTGTTTCATGAGTGTTCCTTGATCTACTCGCATTATATGCTCCACCTTTAAAGTGTCTTAACAAACTAAAAGACATTTTTTTTTATTTTTTGTTTTAGGACATTATCCAACTGGCAGTATGAATTTGATAAATGGGCTCCTTCTGTGGTGAAGATCGTATACAAGGTTTGCATTGTACATTTTTTATTCTCCCTCGAGATGGCACACAACATTACCATGTGTGCTGCAACACAGGCAAATCATGCTAAACAGTCTGCTGCAAAAAGGACTGATTACTGTTAGAATGAAAAGCTTTGCAGCAATGAAAGTCCTGTCCTTTGCTTTTATAGTTATGTCCTGCTTATATTTTTTCTCTTTTTGTTTTTGGAGGGCTGGGGGTCAGAATAACACATGCGTGAACAAAAATACCTGCTTCTTTAGACAAGGATATTTCTGATGTGTATTCCCATAAATTGACAGACAGGAAGCTGTTCTTACTATATTTGGAAGGGCAGCATTCAATTCTTTCAAAGGATTTGCCCACCAAATACTGGTATCGTGAAAAAAAAAAAACCTTTTGGACCAACGAATCGAAAAATTTTGGACCATTCTAACCTATCTTTTGAATGTTGGCACCTCCCAAATGCAATGAGGAGAGGTTTGAATGATACAAAAGTTTGTCCATGTATAGGTAAGATCTTAAGTGTTTAAAAAAAAAAAAAAAGTTTAAAAGTTATCTGTCAGTAGGATCAACCCTCTAAAGCCATCTATATGGGTAAGCAGCTCATTGAAAATTGAATAAAATGATACCTTGAGATCTGCAATCTAATATCTTACTCCAGCGAAATCCACATTTTTCTTGATATGTTAATGAACTGTTAAGATGTATGGGCCAGACACTGATCTGCATGAGAATCTGCCTCCAGAGCTCATTTTCAATATAAGGGGATATTACCAATGTCAGACATGTAATGACTGACACTTTGCTCTCACTGCAGAGCTGCAAGATTGCAACGAAACTGTACAGAAGAATGGAGCTTTGTCTCATTGCAAACAAATTTGCAGCAGTACTTGGCTTCTTGTACTATGTTAGTTATAATCAAACACAGCTCTGCAGTGAGGTCAGGAGTGCACATAATACTGATAAACTTTCTCCCCCCTTTCATCTAGAACAGTGCTCCCCAACTTCAGTCCTCAAGAGCCACCAACAAGTCATGTTTTCAGGATTTCCTTAGTATGGCCCAGGTAAATGCAGTACCTGCACATGCAATAATTACATAATCTTGGCAATACTCATGAAATCCTGAAAACATGACCTGTTGGTGGCTCTTGAGGACTGGAGTTGGGGAACACTGATCTATAGTAAGCTCTGGAGGCAGATTCTCATGCAAATCTATGTTCAGGCCAAAGATCTTAACAGTTCATTTACATAACACATTTTATTCAACAATTCAGGATCTACATGCCCATGTAGATTCCCTTGAAGGATTGATCCTAATGACAGATTCATTCCCTTCAAACCCTACTCTTCCCAACATACTTGTGTACTCTTCTGTACTATTACAGATATGAGATAAATTCATCCCGATCATGTGATGGAGGTGGCTCATTGTGAAGTCTTTAAAGAGAACTTGTCATCAGTTTTGGCCGATATAAGTTATGGCCATTACCTTTCAGGGCTGATATATACAGCATTCTATCGGCCCCCAACATAACCTGGAGGAGAAGAAAAATAACTTTTATTATACTCACTTGCGGGGCGTCCGGCACCTCCCATCTTGTTGCAATGCCGTCCTCTTTCTTACTTCGTGTGGATGACTCGTCCCTGTGTCAACCACACAGTCTTCTTGGCATCGCACTCCTGTGCAGGTGTATTTGTCTGCCCTGTTGAAGGCAGAGCCAAGTACTGCAGTGCTTTGCTCTGCCCTCAACAGGGCAGACAAATACACCTGCACAGGAGTGCGATGCCGAGAAAAGTACTGCAGTACTTGGCTCTGCCCTCAACAAGGCAGATAAATACACCTGCACAGGAGCCGCGGCATGAAGCAAGCAAGAGGACGGCATCGCATGAAGATGGGAGGCGCCGGACCAAGACCAGCGACACCCCTCGGACCGGACCGTCCCACTGCTGAGTATAATAAGTTATTTTTCTGTTCTTACAGGTTGGATTGAGAGCAGATAATACAGCATTATAGAATGCTGTATATCAGCCCTGAAAGGTGATGGCCATAATTTATATTGGCCAAAACTGATGACTGGTTCCCTTTAACGGCATCCTTAAGATCAGCAAGGCTGATTTTTGTTTGTTTTTTTTTTTAATTTTTTTTTTAAACTCTCATCCATGGCCTAAAAAAGGCAACAAATGTTAGTTCTTGTTCAGCAAGATACAATTAGTGTCAATAAACATTTTAATAACCAGATGCCAGTCTGATTTGCGGGGGGAAAATGGAAACTGGTGAGTGAAAAAACAAAATGGAACGGTTGCCCAAGAGGGAATATAATGTAAAATGCATTTCAGTTGGCCCTTTTATGGTTGCATAACAAAAAAAAAGTGTAAAGAGCACACACCTCTTTTCTCCTAGAAAAAAAAAATTAAATAGAAGGACAGCACTCGGTGTTATCCGTGAGGTGCTTGTACTTATTAGAAAAAAATAAGGTGCAAAGATTATTTGAATGTGGGAAAGCAAAAAATCTTTAGGGCTCTTCAAACTGCATATACCAAAAATTATGAAAATGTGCCTAGTCAGCAATAGGGAAAACTGGTCATGAACTGGTTAAATTTCTCTAAATATGCATCAACAAAAATACTAATCACGTAGTGTTGAAAATGGGCTCTCTGGTTAGAGTGATGTAAGTAATACGCAACACAAACAGAACATCATGTCAGTAGTGTTTGAAAATCATGCTTGTCTCCGAATTTTAGGGAACGCCTGCAATGAGACGCTCTCTGGTTCCACAGCTCAGGTGTGGAAAATTTAATGTCCTATTGACCACTTACGAATACATTATTAAAGACAAGCACATTCTTGCTAAGGTAATTTTCCATTATTTTCATTCTTATTTGTCATAGTTGGTAAGCAGACAAACTTTTCTTTTTTTTTCTGTGAAAACAGATTTTATTAGTGCTTTCTTTTTGTTTTCTTTGTGACACCAAGACTATGGGCGTATTGCCATTCTGTTTGTAATCTACAAAGTAATATTTATCAGGAGGGTTTTTCATTGCATATCTGCAGCTGTTACAGTCCCGCTCTCCTGTTACTATACTGGAGGAATGGCGGTGCAGGCCTGCAGTTGCCAACAAAGACATGGAGATGATGTCTGTGATGTTTGTTGCTGTATAGGCATATGGTGGCATCCCCTGAGGTTTATATATTGATAGTACTGTGCAAAAATGTACACATTTTAAGCAGTTATAGAAAAAAATGCTGAAAAGTAAGCATATTTTCAAAAATAGATGCACATACTTCCCAGCTTTCATAGAAAGTTTAAACATATCAGGTGTCAATATATTCTGAAAAGTACAGTACTGTGCAAAACTTTTAAGCAGGTGTGGAAAAAATGATGCAAAGTAAGAATGCTTTAAAAAATAGAAAATGTATGAACAAAAGAAATGTCAATCCAATTAATATTTGGTGTGACCACCCTTTTGCTTTCAAAAGTGCATCAAAGCAATTATCAAGGTATACTTGCACACCATTTTTTGAATAGTTTGGAATGGAGGTTCTTCCTAACCACATCCTGGAGAACTAACCACAGATCTTCTGTCTCTTCATGTAATCCCACATGGACTCGATGTTGTGATCAGGGCTCTGTGAGAGCCATATAATAACTTTCACCACTTTTGTAGTAGACTTACAACCCAAAATAATTTGGAGCCAATCCGATTCCATGATGGTATTGCATGATGGATTAGTATCTGCCTGTATTTCTCAGTATTGAAGAAATGAGCAACATTGAGGACTGTATTATAATGGTTGGCACAGGAAATTTAGTTTAGCTGATGAAACGCACATCGTGCTCTCTTTTCAAATCGGAAGGTGTCCAGCAGTCATCAGCTCAGAGCTGGCAGGAACAAGAGGGACTCGGCTACAGTTGTGTACTCTTCAGAGTTGTAGGGTCAGAAGTGGTCATTTTGTTAGAATTGCTGGCAAAAACCATACCTTCCACCTGGAAACAAGGCCAAGAGATTCAATTATGCATGAGAACATAGGAACTATGATGCAGAAAAATACACAAGGTGGTCCTGACTGAGTGAAAATGTGAAATATTTGCCTGTAACAGAAGGGAGAACACTGGAGTATTGTACAGTCTGCAGGCAACAGTTACTGTAACTATGATGAAGGTTCTTTGTTAGTTTGTGACTACATTTTAGTAAATTAAGTTTGAAATTTGAACAGAAAATAGTGTCTTTGCTGAAAAGTAAAGCCAGATACTGATGCATTACTATCAGTAAGGCTCCTGCTTTATCTCTAATTGTATTCTGCAGCATAAAAACAACCTCAAACATACAACCAAAGTCATTAAAATCTTTCTTCAGCGTAAAGAAGAACAAGGAGTCCTGTAAGTGATGATATGGCTCTCACAGAGCCCTGATTTCAACATCAAGTCTGTTTGGGATTACATGAAGAGAAAAGGATTTGTATAAGCCTACATCTACAGAAGATCTGTGCTTCAAGACACTTGGAACACCCTCTGTCAAGTCTGTTCAAAAAGAAAAGGATGGTCAAATCAAATATTGATTAGATTTAGATTTCGATTTTATTGATAAAAATACACACGTGGTCAAAATTGTTGGTACCCCTCATTTAATTACAGAAAAACCCACAATGGTCACAGAAATAACTTTGAATCTGACAAAAGTAATAAAATAAACTATGAAAATGAACAAATGAACGTCAAACATTGCTTTTCAACCATGCTTCCACAGAGTTTACAAAAAAAAAATAATATATATATATGTCTATATATATCCCATGAAATAGACCTGGACCGAAATGATGGTACCCCTGAAAATAATGTGACAAAAGGGACATGTTAAATCACGGTGCGTCCACCAATTGGCTTCACAGTTGTCTACAGTCATGGCCAAAAGTTTTGAGAATGACACAAATATTAATTTTTACAAAGTCTACTGCTTCATTTTTTCTAATGGCAATTTGCATATACTCCAGAATGTTATAAAGAGTGATCAGCTTAACAGCAATTACTTGCAAAGTCAATATTTGCCTAGAAAATGAACTTTATCCCCCAAAACACATTTCAACATCATTGCAGCCCTGCCTTAAAAGGACCAGCTAACATCGTTTCAGTGATTGCTCCATTAACACAGGTGTGGGTGTTGATGAGGACAGGGCTGGAGATCAATCTGTCATGATTAAGTAAGAGTGACACCACTGGACACTTTAAAAGGAGGCTGGTGCTTGGCATCATTGTTTCTCTTCTGTTAACCACGGTTATCTCTAAAGAAACACATGCAGTCATCATTGCACTGCACAAAAATGGCCTAACAGGGAAGAGTATCGCAGCTAGAAAGATTGCACCTCAGTCAACAATCTATCGCATCATCAAGAACTTCAAGGAGAGCGGTTCCCTTGTTGCCAAAAAGGCTCCAGGGCGCCCAAGAAAGACCAGCAAGCGCCAGGACCGTCTCTTAAAAGTGTTTTAGCTGCGGGATCGAGCTACCAGCAGTGCAGAGCTTGCTCAGGAATGGCAGCAGGCAGGTGTGAGTGCATCTGCACGCACTGTGAGGCGGAGACTCTTGGAGCAAGGCCTGGTCTCAAGGAGGGCAGCAAAGAAGCCACTTCTCTCCAGAAAAAACATCATGGGCAGACTGATATTCTGCAAGAGTTACAGGGAGTGGACTGCTGAGGACTGGGGTAAAGTCATTTTCTCTGATGAATCTTCCCCTTTTCGATTGTTTGGGACATCTGGAAAACGGCTTATTCGGAGAAGACGAGGTGAGCGCTACCACCAGGCTTGTCTCATGCCAACTGTCAAGCATCCTGAAACCATTCATGTGTGGGGTTGCTTCTCAGCCAAGGGAATGGGCTCTCTCTCAGTATTGCCTAAAAACACAGCCATGAATAAAGAATGGTACCAGAATGTCCTCCGAGAGCAACTTCTCCCAACCGTCTAAGAGCAGTTTGGCGATCAACAATGCCTTTTTCAACATGATGGAGCACCTTGCCATAAAGCAAAGGTGATAACTAAATGGCTCAGGGAACAAAACATAGAGATTTTGGGACCATGGCCTGGAAACTCCCCAGATCTTAATCCCATTGAGAACTTGTGGTCAATCATCAAGAGACAGGTGGACAAACACAAACCTTGAAATTCAGACAAAATAAAAGCATTGATTTTGCAAGAATGGACTGCTATCAGTCAGGATTTGATCCAGAAGTTGATTGAGAGCATGCCAGGGAGAATTGCAGAGGTCCTGAAGAAGGGTCAACACTGCAAATATTGACTTGCTGCATTAACTCATTCTAACTGTCAATATAACCTTTTGTTACTCATAATATTGTTGCAATTATATTTCTGTATGTGATAAAAACATCTGACAAACACACATAATAACCAGAGGGCAGCAGATCATGTGAAAATATAATATGTGTGTCATTCTCAAAACTTTTGACCATGACTGTACAATCTTGGAATCAGTGAGTGGGTCTGTATAGAGGGCTACAGATACTCACTGTGCTGTTTGGTAACGTGTGTATCACACTCAACATGGACCAGAGGAAGCAAAGGAAAGAGTTGTTTCAGGAGATTAGAAAGAAAATTATAGACAAACATGTCAAAGGTAAGTTATAAGACCATCTCCCAGCAGCTTGATGTTCCTGTGAATACAGTTGCACATATTATTCAGAAATTTAAGATCTATGGGACTGTAGCCAACCTCCCTGGACGTGGCTGCAGGAGGAAAATTGATGACAAATCAAAGAGACAGATAATACGAATGGCAACAAAAGAGCCCAGAAAAACTTCTAAGCAGATTAAAGGTGAACTTCAAGCTCAAGGAACATCAGTGTCAGATCGCACCATCCGTCGTATGAGCCAAAGTGGACTTCATGGGAGACGACCAAGGAGGACACTTTTTGTTGAAAAAAAAAATCATAAGAAAGCCAGACTGGAATTTGCCAAACATGTTGACAAGCCACAAAGCTTCTGGGAGACTGTCCTATGGACAGATAAGACAAAAATGGAACTTTCCTGGACGTCCCTCCTGACAGCACCAGGGAGGACATCCCTCGCCTCCTTGCAGGGACAGGAAGAGCACACAAGAGGTTAAAAAGTCTCCACCCCCCCATTCCCTCAGTGTTTCTTCCTGTCCCTGCATGGAGGGACGCACAGGAGGAGTCAGATTACCGGAGGGGGCCAGGGAGATTGGGCGGCCCTGCCAATCCTTCCTCCTGTGATGTGGCCCCGGCGCTGAAACCCTCCTGGGTGGGGATCCCTCAGCCACAGAGACCAGGGGAGGGACGAGCCCCCTGGGTAGAGCTGCTTCCTCCCGCAGCGGAGGATCTCCGCTCCAACGTCAGCAGCAGCGCGGGGACCGGAAGTCGCGTGCAGAGAGACCGCGACGCACTTCCAGTGACGTCAGAGCGCCGGAAATACAGGCCGCCGGCGGGCGCTCTGAAGGAGCAGATCGCGGCATCAGCCGCCTGTCCTGACCTCGCAGAGGTTCACAGCAAGGATGGAGAACCAGGGCAGAATCGACCCGGACGGGGTAAGTGTGCATAGCGCAGACTGACCGAGACCCGGACTGCCCAGATCAGAGCCTGACTCTCCCTCTCTTGCACTATGCAGGAAAAGGCACAACCGACAGCACCTACTCCCACGACCAAGCAGGCGGAGAAAAACCCAGAGAAGCCCGATAAGTGTCCCGTATGCAGGGTTAAGCTCCCCAGCAAGTACAGGAAGTTGCTGTAACACCTGTACGGCCTAAGTAATGAAGGGCGAACAGCCGTCCCTCCTATCGGAGATGAGATCGCTGATTCGAGAGGAGGTCCAGGCTTCCGTTGGCACCCTGTCCCAGCCAGTCCAGGCCCCAGTGTTAAGTGAACCAGACAGGAGATGGAGCCTAGTTTAGAGGAAGGTTCCTACTCCTCGGAGTCGGATCAGGAAGAAGGCGAGCTGTGCACTAGCGAACCGGAGTATGGGAAAAGATACCAGAAAGAAGAAAAAAAATTTTGGGAGTACTACTGGACTCCAGAAGCAGAACTTCCTTCTTACCACCAGAAAAACAGACACAGATACGGGACAGCATGAGGGAACTTCAAAAAGGCCGCGTTTCCATCAGAGTGGCAATGCGTGCTCTGGGCCTCATGACATCCTGCATCCCTTGTGTCCGATGGGCACAGTTCCATGCGAGAACCCTTCAAAAAGTACTTGCCGCCTGGGATCGTCACCAGACCTCACTAGACAAGAAAATGGTCTTGTCTCCATCAGTAAAAAGATCCCTGGTGTGGTGGATGCAGCGACAAAACCTAAGGAAAGGTGTCCCCTGGATCACCTCCCCATGCGTCATAATCACTACAGACGCCAGCAAATGGGGCTGGGGGGCTCATCTAGAAGGCAGAATTCTTCAGGGAGAATGGCCGGCAAACATGCGGTCCACTTCCTCCAACTACAAGGAACTTTACGCCACATGGGAGGCCCTAAGAAGAAATCAGGACCGACTAAAAAACCAACACGTCAAGATTCTATCGGACAATGTGACGGCGGTATCCTTCCTCCGGCATCAAGGAGGAACTAGGCATTGGGCACTCCAGGACCTGGCAAAAAAGATTTTTTTTTCTGGGCAGAAAATACGGTTCTGTCAGTAACAGCCGTCCATCTCGAAGGATCACAAAATACAGTGGCAGATTATTTAAGCAGGCAGAAGATCTGTCCCACGGAGTGGGAGCTGAACACAGAGATCTTTCAGAACTTATGTCAGCGCTGGGGAAGACCGCAGATAGACCTCTTTGCAACCAGAAAGAATACCAAGACGTATAGGTTTTTCTCTCTGAATCCGCTGGACAATCCAGAAGGGGTAGACGCCCTAAGCCAGTAGTGGGGGCAGACTCTCTCATACGCATTTCCCCCGATAGCTTTCATTCCAGCCATCCTCAGGAAGATTCAGGAGGATCAGGCAAGAGTGCTACTGATAGCACCTTATTGGCCGAAAAGGAGCTGGTTTCCACTCCTGGGGATTATGGCAGAAGATCGACCACTTCTGCTTCCACAGAGGGAAGACATTATTCACCAGGGGCCTGTTCTTCACCAAGATCCAGGAAGACTTCACCTGTCAGCCTGGATCCTGAACGGCAGATCCTGAGGGCTCGAGGCCTGTCAGACCAGGTCATATCGACTATTCAGGCCAGCAGAAAACCCGTAACTTCTGCAATATACCACAAAATTTGGAAAATATTCTGTCTAGATTGTGGCAGGCCCGACTCAGTAGAAGGAAAACCAGACACCCCAAAGATACTAGATTTCCTTCAGGCAGGCTTTAATAAAGGACTTGGGCCTAGTACGCTGAAGGTCCAGATCTCGGCATTAAGCGCCTTTCTTGATTACCCCTTGGCCTCCCATCCCTGAGTAATAAGATTTATCAGGGCAATTCAGAGGTTACGTCCCACAATCAGGAGGTCAGTCCCCCCATGGGATCTTAGTCTAGTCCTGCCGTCCCTTTGTTTAGATCCCTTTATCCAGAGCCAGGAGATGCCCATTTCACATCGAACCATGAAGGTAGCATTCTTAGTGGCGATCACCACCGCGAAACGGATAAGTGAGATACAGGCGCTATCTATCTGAGACCCATATCTCTGAATCTGGGAGGATCGAATAATCATGAGATTAGACCCCACCTTTATGCCCAAAGTGGCGTCAGTCCAAAACTTAAACCAGGAAATAATTTTGCCTTTTGTGAGAACCCCTCAAATGACAAAGAAAGGGCCCTGCACGAATTAGACGTACGCCAGGCAGTTATTGATTACATCAATGCCACGCAGGGTTGGAGACAGGACCATAACCTATTTCTACTCTTTGGGGGGAAAAACAAAGGGAGAAAAGCCTCAAAAGCCTCCATCGTGAGATGGATAACATTGTAAATCAGTTTAGCCTATGTCTCTCAGGGGGTTCCTCCCCCAGAAGGGTAAAAGCTCACTCAACACAAGCGTTATCAGTTTCCTTGGCAGAAAGGGCAGGGGCTTCAGTAAACCAAATTCTGTAGGGATGCAACCTGGTCCAGGTTGGACACATTCTGTAAGCATTGCAAATTAGATGTATTATCTATCCAACAGACTGCTTTCGGGAGAATGGTTCTCCAGGCAGTCATCCCACCCTAAGGGGATACATTGGTATTCTCCCTGGTGCTGTCAGGAGGGACGTCCTGGAAAATAGGCATTAGACCTACCGGTAATTATGTTTCCAGGAGTCCATCCTGACAGCACGGATAGTTCCCTTCCCGAAATAATTGTCATATGTCGTAATATGATTCTGTAAATAAAGTGTTCAGTTTCATCATCCATGGTGTGGTACTTGGGAAAAACACTGAGGGAATGGGGGTGGAGACTGTTTTTAACCTCTTGTGTGCTCTTCTTGTCCCTGCAAGGAGGCGAGGGACGTCCTCCCTGGTGCTGTCAGGATGGACTCCTGGAAACATAATTACTGGTAGGTCTAATGCCTATTTTTTGGCATTTTTTGGAATGAGCTGAAACATGCCGTCTGGAAAAGGCAACCTTCAAACACGAGACAATTGGAGCAGTTTGCTCTTGAGGAGTGGGCCAAAATACCTGTCGAGAGGTACAAAAGTCTCATTGACAGCTAAAGGAATCATTTGATTGCAGTGATTGCCTCAAAAGGTTGTGCAGCAAAATATTTAGTTAAGGGTAAGATCATTTCTGTCCAGGCCTATTTCATGAGTTTTAAAAAAAAAAAAAAAATTCTGTGGAAGCATGGTTGAAAAGCAATGTCTGACTTTCATTTTTTCATTTTCATAGATTTTTGATTTATTATTACTTTTGTCAGATTCAAGTTATTTCTGTCACCATTTTTCCACTAATTCTTAAGACTTTTGCACAGTAATGTGTATATGCGTGTTTATGTATGCACATATATGTGCATTCTGTTAGCAGGTGTTAGGACAGAATGAAGCAATTATTAACAGGTGCTAATTAATAAAAACTAATTAAAGTAGCACTCCACCCATCAAAGTTTTTATCTTCTTAATATATTGCAATCATCTTATATTACACAGTGTACTTACAATTGCTCATTTTGCTTTCCTACCCAGTAAATTCTTTTCTCTGCTCTAGGTAGAAATAGGAAGTCTCTTATCCCTGCATCACTCATTCCCCTCTTCAATTCCCGACCCAGCTGCTCCCCCTGCCAGGAGTTTTGCAGAGACTAATGCATTAAAATTTGACTTCTTGTTTCTACATAGAGCTTAGAAGGATTAAGTTAGTCAGTTTTTAATCACATTATGTCATAGACCTAATGGAAAAGAGAAGTATTAGCTGGGTAGAAAGGCATAATGAGCAATTGTAAGTACACAGTGCTGTGTAATGACAGTTGCAATATATTAACAGGATAAAAACATTGATGCTTGTGCTTCTTTAATACAGCAGCACGCCATGCATCAAGATGCATGTAAACATTGAGTATATGAAAAATTTTTTTTAAAGGGAACCTGTGATCAGGTTTTCCTCATAGAAAGTAGGGCCAGCACCTATAAGCCCTCATATACAGTGTTCTAGAATGTTGTATATATGTCCTCAACTGTGCTCTGCATAACACAAAAAAGAGCTTTCATTATACTCTCCTATGGGTTGGTCCGTTCCGATGGGCGTCACTGGTC
This sequence comes from Dendrobates tinctorius, assembly GCF_039654945.1. Taxonomy (NCBI): domain Eukaryota; kingdom Metazoa; phylum Chordata; class Amphibia; order Anura; family Dendrobatidae; genus Dendrobates; species Dendrobates tinctorius. The sequence continues at coordinate 133,318 of NW_027361796.1, forward strand.
TTGAGCCGGTGTATGCTCCCTTCTTGTGATCCGCCACCCTTATTACTTCTTGCGTCTTATGTCATCCACAGGTGTACTTCTCCTGGCCCTGCCATTGCAAAGTACTGTAGTGCACATGCAACTTCTCTCTTTGGCCTGTCCCCACGCATGTGCACTATAGTACTTTGCTCTTTATATCCTTTACTAGCTGAAGAGCCTGGCGTTGCCTGGGCATAGTAACCAACTGTGGCTAGTTATAACAAATTATAATGATTATATTGCACATAAAAAACATGCATCTAATCCTATCCTGTGTGATACTGATTGTTGAGCCGTGTATCTAATACTATTCTGTGTGATACTGTGTGCTGAGCTGCGTATCTAATCCTATCCTGTGTGATATTGTCTGCTGAGCCGTGTATCTATTCCTATCCTGTGGATACTGACTACTGAGCTGTGTATCTAATCCTATCCTGTGTGATACTGCCTGCAGAGCCATGTGTCTAATCCTCTCCTGTGTGATACTGACTGCTGAGCCGTGTATCTAATCCTATCCTGTATGATACTGACTGCTGAGCCGTGTATCTAATACTATCCTGTGTGATACTGACTGCTGAGCCGTGTATCTAATCCTATCCTGTGTGATACTGACTGCTGAGCCGTGTATCTAATCCTATCCTGTGTGATACAGCCTGCTGAGCCATGTGTCTAATCCTCTCCTGTGTGATACTGACTGCTGAGCCGTGTATCTAATCCTATCCTGTGTAATACGGACTGCTGAGCTGTGTATCTAATCCTCTCCTGTGATACTGCTTGCTGAGCCATGTGTCTAATCCTCTCCTGTGTGATACTGACTGCTGAGCCGTGTATCTAATCCTATCCTGTGTGATACGGACTGCTGAGCTGTGTATCTAATCCTATCCTGTGTGATACTGCCTGCTGAGCCATGTGTCTAATCCTCTCCTGTGTGATACTGACTGCTGAGCTGTATATCTAATCCTATCCTGTGTGATACTGACTGTGGAGCCGTGTATCTAATCCTATCCTGTGTGATACTGGGCTCCCCCTGCAGTCTGTGTCAGAGGGTGGTCTGTGTTGGCACGGTAATAAATTGTGTTATTTCCAGCTTTACAGAAGGACGATAATACCATAGAAATGATAAGAATAATAGGCCTCAGTTACCACAACTGTCTACAAAGAAAACTGTTGCTGATAGCAACCAATCACAGCTCATTTTTCATCTTTTAAACAGCTCTGGGACAGCGTGGCGAGTTTTGAGTGGCGACCTTTGTGTTTCGACTTTTATGTGGCGAGGTTGGTGTATGTGTGGTGAAATGTGTGCTGAGGGTGGTATATGTGTTGAAGCACGTGGTAGTGTGTGGCGCATTTTGTGTGTGTGTTCATATCCCCGTGTGTGGTGAGTATCCCATGTCAGGGCCCCACCTTAGCAACTGTACGGTATATTCTCTTTGGCGCCATCGCTCTCATTCTTTAAGTCCCCCTTGTTCACATCTGGCAGCTGTCAATTTGCCTCCAACACTTTTCCTTTGACTTTTTCCCCATTATGTAGATAGGGGCAAAATTGTTTGGTGAATTGGAACGCGCGGGGTTAAAATTTCGCCTCACAACATAGCCTAGGACGCTCTCGGGGCCCAGACGTGTGACTGTGCAAAATTTTGTGGCTGTAGCTACGACGATGCAGATGCCAATACATACATACACACCCACATTGAGCTTTATTTATTAGATTGGATGGAACACTGATCTCATGGATCTAATTACACATCAGTGTGTCAGATCTGTAAGAAAGAGCGAATGTCCTACTACTCTGATCCAATTTTGAGGATCAGGTTAGGACTTGATCATTGGGTCTATGTGCTTTCCGATTCAAAAAAATCAGATGGTGCTTCAGCGTTCATAGATATGCTACAAAAAACCAGACTATTGTATAACGCATACTTCCCCCTTCGTTCCTGGCTCAGAAACCGGCAAATCCTCGCAGTGCACAGTGCGTCTGCTGGAGGGATTCATAAGTCTGCATTCATACAGAGTGACTGCAGACTTATCGATTTGGATTGGACATCCCCTTTAAGCCCTACTGTTCATATTTGTGTAAATGAATCACTCAATAAGAGTTTGCATTCTGCAGGTAAGTAGGTTTATTATGTGTGCACTATTTTTCTCTATTATATTCTTATAGCTGTTATCTTACTGTGGACATTTATCACCTACCTAGAAGATAATTGATCACTAGAATAAAGCCCCCGTTACACACTGCGCTATCGCTGTAAAGTCACCGATTTTGTGACGTAGCAGCGATATTGCTAGCGATATCGCTACATGTGATACTTACCTCCGACCGGCTCCCCCGCTGATTACCGCTGATCACGCGAGAAGGTCCTGGATCATTTCTCGTTGGGCGCTTCCTGTGGCGTCGACGAGCGACGCGTGGACGCGGGCGGGAGGACGTCAGGATCGCCTCGTCTGACAGGTAAGTAGCGACCCCCCGACCCCAGCGATGTCGCTGGTGAGATCTGCCTGTGTGGCAGCTCACTAGCGACCACTTAGCGATGCACCAGCGATCCATATCGTTGTCGGGATCACTGGTGCATCGCTATGTGTAATGGTACCCTAAGGCTCCTGAACCATCTTTTCCTCCTTGTTGCATGACTGCCGTGAGCAAGTCCTTGAATAGAACTGGTCATACCTGCTCGGCCACAGGTTCTCTTCCCCACCCCCATCTCCCCCTTTATGGAGCCAACAAAAATAGCCAAATGCTGAACTGTGCGGTTTTCCACCCACCCCATAGACATTGCATGATTGTTCCTTGTGCCTTTGTGGCTGTTTACTATTTTTTTTTTTTTCATTAAAAGTGTAGCAACTTTGCCAATAGATGTTGTTGTACATTAGGGTGACCGGATCTCATATGGGGGGGAAAAATGTCGGAATCTTGTTCATCTGGACCCCACAAAACGATTCCCCTTTCCAGATATTGAGAGAGCCAAAATTTCAGCTCGATCAAACGACGTTAACCCGTGCCGCTCGTTGCTCAAAGTTTGAAAAAAATCCAAATTGAGGTATTTTAAGATTTAGGTATTTTGCATAGTCTGTTAGACTATAAAGAATGTGACAACAACATTGCAGAAATAGCCCTGACCAAATTTTCGAACCATTTGTGGTATTTGAATGCAGAGTTGGTGGGATTATCGTTTTTTGATCCCACCATTACAGACAATGAAAAGTTGTTAATGGCTAATAAATTGCTCAGTAGCACAGATGAACCATCAGAGCACGCTAACCTACTGTACATGAGTTGATAATTTTACATAGTTATCTAATCTATTCTAGAGCTTTTGTTAAAGTAGTTTTTGAAACGTCAGAATATAATGCTCGGCATTTGCTTACAACTTGCAGGACATATTGCTTTTGTTCTTCATCTTTTGTCAGAAGGTCGTTAAAGTCGGTTACTTCCTACCTTTTTTTAATTTTTCTTTCCTAACTTTTGGATTTACAACCCTAGCGTGCTCTGATGGTTCATCTGTGCTACTGAGCAATTTATTAGCCATTAACAACTTTTCATTGTCTGTAATGGTGGGATCAAAAAACGATAATCCCACCAACTCTGCATTCAAATACCAAAAATGGTTCGAAAATTTGGTCAGGGCTATTTCTGCAATGTTGTTGTCACATTCTTTATAGTCTAACAGACTATGCAAAATACCTAAATCTTAAAATACCTCAATTTGGATTTTTTCAAACTTTGAGCGACGAGCGGCACGGGTTAACGTCGTTTGATCGAGCTCAAATTTTGGCTATCTCAATATCTGGAAAGGGGAATCGTTTTGTGGGGTCCAGACGGACAAAATTCCAACATCGATTTTTTGCGGTCACCCTATTGTACATGCAAGAACCCCTTTATACAATGCAGAAAAGAGTAAAAACTATAATCTTTTACATGATTTTTTGTGTTTGTACTGCTTCAATCTAAGTCTTCATGGTAACAAATTCTGAGGTCTGATCCTGCAGTTATACTTCGTCCACCACTTCACAGATTTCCACATTTGGGAGTTCTCCAAGAAGTAGATGCGTGCATATTGAGGATGGTGTGAGTGCGGGGTCACCCTGTTGTTTTTGTTACTCTTAAGGGGGCTTTACACATAGTGATATCGCTAGCAGTATCGCTAAAGTGTCACCGATTTTGTGACGCAGCAGCGATATTGCTAGCGATATTGCTACTTGTGATACTTACCTCCGACCGGCTCCCCCCCCGCTCGCTATCGCTGAAAGCGCGAGATCGGCCTGGTCCATTTCTCGTCGTTGGCTTCCTGCTGGCGCCGTCGAGCGAGCCATGGACGCAGGCGGAAGACTGACATCTTCGCCGCGTCTGAAAGGTAAGTGCGACCGCTGCTGCATCGCTAGTGAGGTCTGCCTGTTTGGCAGCTCACTAGCGACCATTTAGCGACGCACCAGCGATCCTGACCGGCTCTTATCGTGGTCAGAATCGCTAGTGCATCGCTAAATGTAAAGGGGCCTTTACTGTAAAGACAGATCTGCATGGGTGCTGTGGACACACAGTGGCTTCAGTTATTAGTGGAGCAAAATATTGTGAAGATGGACATTTCCTGTAGGAATCTTGTCATTCAGTCAGCATGGCAGTGTTCTGCATTATTATGTATGGTTCTTGTCGATGCCAGCGTGGTCGCTGAGAGGACTACTAGCAGATGGAAATGAACTCTTTCTGACTATTCTATTTGCATGGCACTTAGAAATTGCCTGGTCCGACATTGTTTAGCTAGATTGAGATATAATCCCATTAATACATGGAAGAGAGTTGATGGGGACTTACTGAGGCATTAAAATGATTTTATTTGATGTTGTTGGCAAGATCTCGGTCTGACAAAAGAATTGCATCCTGGGAAAAGGTGCTTTGGGTAGCTCTCCAAATTCTTCATATATGAAGCATTGCGCAAGCTGCAGATAAAATATATTTATTGCACTTATTCTGTTTCTCTGCCACAGTCGTACCGTTATGTCTAGGTAAGGGAGCTTCTGATTTCCTACATTGCCCCCTTGTGTGACTTTACTCTTAGGCTGGTTTCACATTAGCGTTTTTTAGCGCAGCGCATCATGCGCGTCCATGCGCATGCGCCATGCGCGCCCCTATGTTTAACATGGGGGGCGCATGGTCTAGCGTTTGCACGTGTTTGTATGCGCTTTCGTGTGCATGCGCTTTTTTGTAGTGTGTGCCTAAGCGCCGGACGCAACCTGTTGCATTTTTGGTCCGTCCAACCTGTGTCAAAAAAACACATGCGCACGGAATGCGCCAAAATAACACATTACAGTCTATGGGAACGCAGACGTGCGCATGGACATGCGCACGCCTGCGTTTAAAATCGCAGGCGTTTTAAGTGTTAACATGGCTAGAAACGCATGCGCCTAAAAAAAGCAAACGCATGCAAAAAGGCATGTTGCGTTTTTTGCATGCGTTTCTATTGCGCACGAAGCGCAGCGCTAAAAAGCGCTAATGTGAAAGTAGCCTTACAAAGTCAAAAAGCGTGACTAGTGGGGATTTTACATTAACCAAAAATTCACATCTTGTTCAGTGAGTTGAAAGACCTATCACCAGGTTTAAATGTGGCTACTTTTTGCTGTTATCTTAATCCTACTGTTCCCCTGAATATACATTTTCTTTTAAATTGCCTTTTTTTTTTTTGCTGCCTAAAGACATGACCCCAGGAAATCCTGTGAGCAACTGGTAAAGAAACTTTGTAAATACCATAAAAAGTTGCACCAAATTAAAATTCCCATATCTCTGAAACTGTATGCTGGATTACAAAAAATTAAATATTATACTTTAAAGAAGCAGTGGGAATAAAATTAAGGGTACACTCTTGTGAGACTATCAGGCTGATTGTGCTAATGTCACTCAGCTCAAACTGTCAGTTTGTTCCAAGTGTCATCTGAGTGTGATCTGATAGACTCGCATGAGGGAATCGCAGCACAGGTGCAGAGAAGATGAACATAATTTCTCCATAGTCTTTGCATGTACATCAGACTGCACTTAGATGACATCCGAGTGCAGTCCAATATTTCACACGCCACCCATAGACTTCGTATGTGGGCACTTGATCCGATCATCAGTTGCACCCGCAGCATGCTGTGATTTTCTCATACGGAATCGGCATGAGAAAATAATTGCGGGATCTGCACTGCCCCATAGTATAATATTGCGCCAAGTGCTATCCGATAAAACATTAAATAGCACTCGACTGTGTTTATATGCCAGGGTGAGCATATCCTAAAGCAAACACTAGTCACTTTTGACCTGCTGACAGGTCAACTTTAGGGGAAAAACTGGCTCACAAAATGTAGAATTAATTTACTAATTAGAATTTCAGAAACGTGGTAAAAACTGAAGCTCAGTATCTTGTTACAACTGGCATGATTTAGCTCTGTTGTAGGTGAAAGCCCTATAATTTTTCTCAATGTATTTTCTGAAATGTATTTTATCAATGCACTTAACTTTTTTTTTTTTTAAAGATACGATGGAAGTACATGATTGTGGATGAAGGCCATCGAATGAAGAATCACCACTGCAAGTTAACACAAGTGCTTAACACGCATTATGTGGCTCCTAGACGTATTCTTCTAACCGGCACTCCACTCCAGAACAAACTGCCCGAGCTTTGGGCCCTGCTGAATTTTCTGTTGCCCACCATCTTTAAAAGCTGCAGCACCTTTGAACAGTGGTTCAATGCTCCATTTGCCATGACAGGAGAGAGGGTAATATACTGTAGTTGCTGCTCTGTAGGGATTATAAGTTGATCTGGAGTAGCATAAAGTAACTAGTCATGCACTTATAAGTTATATTTCTCTGATGCTTCATTGGGGGACACTGGAAACCATGGGTGTTTGCTGCTGCCGCTATGCACAAAAGATTAGCTCCTCCTCAGCAGTGTACACCCCACCAACTGTCACTAAGTTAATCTGTTTAGCTTAGTCAGTAGGAACTGGACATTTGTCTTTCACTAGACCCATATGTTTTTCAGTGATAATTTCCCCTTTCTTTTTCAGAGGGTTCCTTCTTGTATCCCTTGTAGGGATACAGTGTGAACAGTCACACTGTAATGCACACAGACAGAGTACGGCATGAAGTGACATGCTGTATCCTCATCTGTCTATCCGGCAGGACCTCAACCCCTAACACATCAATAATGTTCAGGTGATCCGAACATTGGTCCTAGCCCCCACTTCTGCCCGTTCGCTCACCAGAACCTGTCTGCGTCAGGAGTTAGACATTCCATAATCCTTTTGACGTTTATTATATCCGAGACCTCTTCAGTGATGAAGAGGAACCCCTTTTATTTCAGCAGGTCAGTCTTATACATTGGAGTATCTGGCCAAGAGATGATCTATCAGAACTGATAATCATGGATTTGATGTAACAGGATCCACTAGACTGGGTTTGTACTTGGGTGGTGTTTTTTTTTTTTTTTTGTGTACCTGTGTATTTCACTGCACTGGCCATTGGGTCCTCTTTCTTTCACAGGATAAGTCCTCCGCGCCGCGCCCTACTCCTGCGCCAGCCTCTCTTCTCAATCGAAGCTCTGATTTCAGTGTAGCTCCGACCTCTCACTCCTTCCTTATTGCATGGGCTTTTCGACCACCCTGAACAACACACCTCCTTTTTTGGTGCGGGAAGTTGCGCACCCTTTCCTCTCAGGGTCAAGTCTATCTCTTCCACCCCACGATCGCCATTTTCCAGCTCTGCAGCATAGGAGCGATCAGTAGCACAGAAACCTCTTCAGCCTGCAATTCTGAACCCTGGGATCAAATTGTGGTACCTCTGCTTTCCTGTGGGGGTAAGCTCTGCTCAGCAGCCCCTTTTTTTGTGTCTCTAACCTCTAGCATTTGTTAATGAGATTTCCTCTCTTCTATCATCCCTAACTCTAAAGGAGTAAAATCTGGAAGGAGAGGTCGCTCATGGGCTGCTGATGAAAATTATACAATGTATCCAACGGTTGATAAATCATAATATTTATTACAGGTTTTCACAGTCAACGCATTTCGAGGCTGCACAGGACCTCTTCATCAGGACAGAAACCTTGTTTCTGTGCTTAACAGATTGCCTATCCCTCCCTCCACCCATGCTAGAGAATCCCATAACCCTCCCTTACATCTTCCTAAGGACACCAGCAATGGTTGTGAAAGGGCTAGGCAGGAGAATTGCTCCAGTTCCTCTTCTCGCTCCTCTTTCCCCATGAGACACATAGTGGAGAGTCTTATTGTAGCGGTCAATCAGACCCTTAATGTAAAGGATTCCCTTTCAGAGCCCTGCGATCAGGGAGTGTCCTTCAGACTTTCCAGACATACAGTTTTTGCACCCCATGAGGAATTTGAGGGAGTCCTTTTCAAAGAAAAATCCAAACAGATGCTGCCTAAGAGGGAAGCGTCTCAGTATTTTGTATCTCTTTTCCTCAGATCTTACGGACATTTGAACGGTCTCCCCAATGGTAGACTCCTCAGTCTCCAGACTTTCCACCAACACAGTCCTTCCCCTTATGAACGGGGCATTCCTTAAAGTGAACCTGTTAGCAGGACTGTGCTCAGTAAACTACAGACACTGTCAGGTTAGCACCGTTATACTGATTAAAATGATGCCTTAGTTGATGAAATCCGTCTTGTGGTTGTTGTTTAATCTGTATTTGCAGTATTCACTTAATGAGATTCTCGTGCTTCGGGGCGGCCTGTGGCCGAGGCTTTATGTGATGCTATGCTTACATATGCATCTTTATGGGCTTATGACAGGTCCCTGATCCTTCAGTGACCTGCCCCTAGTTTTACATACTGCACATAATATTGTGTGGTAAAAATAACATTCATCAAAGTGGTGCTGGCGGCGCTTGAGCTGTAGCATGATATAATGGTTAATATGTATATATTCATTTGAGTTAGTCATTCAGTATTGTGGGGAGAAAAAAAAATTATCCGATGCCGTTTTGGTGAAGATAACTTTTTTTTTTTTTTTTTCCTTCCCACAATACTATGACAGTGTCTGTAGTTTACTGAGCAAAATCCTGCTGACAGGCTTGCTTTCAGAACCCCAATGATACTCATGAAGTTACTTGCCAAGTCAGCCTTTGAAGCAGCAGGTTCGTTCTTATGCCCTGACTTTGCCATCTATGGATGTCAAAGTCTATATCTGTATGGGCTAAGCAACTCCCGCTGGGGAATCCAAGCTCGCTCAAGTGGGAAAATGTGTCTGCCTCTCTGTACGCTGCCTCCTTTGCAGCTCAAGCATCCAGTAATATAGTGGCCATCCACAGAACCATACGGCTGAAGACATGGCAGGCAGACTTGACCTCCAAGAAGTTCCTTACATGGATCACAACTATTTGGTTACAAACTGGACCAGATCATAATGGAGACCACCGGTAGGAAGAGCTCTCTTCTTTCTCAGGCTAAATCTCTGCATTAGCTGCGCCCCCTCAGCTCCCCCCCCCCTTTTTTTTTTCCCAGGAAGCTCCTCTTAGAGACTTCTGGACAGCAGACAGCTTTCTCAGGACCCCATCTACCACCAGCATTTTTGGTCACTTGTTTTGACGGCGTGGCTATTGAAACCATGGTTCTAAGAGCTTCTGGGTGATTCCGACTATGATCGAAGTTTGGAAGCCTGCATGGTCTCGAGTCTATCAGACTTGGAAAGCCTTCTTCCGGTGGTGTGAGTCTAATCAGACCGCACCTAAGGTCTCATTTCCTTCCATACTGGCCTTCATTCAAGCTGGATTACATGCAGGGCTTGCTGCCAGCTTGCTGAAGCTCCAAGTTTCTGTGTTTACTATTCTTTTCCGAAATAACTCAAGCTCTAAACTGAGAGTGTGAAGCTTTCTTCAGGGAGTGGCCCATGCGGCTCCCCCATATCAACCGCCATTGGATCCCTGGGACCTCAACCTGGTTCTGTAACCTCTCAGGTGTCCCCCTTTTAAACCGCATAGGCTAGTTTCACACTAGCATTATGAGGCGCAGGGCCGCCGCTAAGCTCGGCCCCGGCCGTGCTTATGGGCCTATGACGCTGCATGCGACTGGCGTACCCTATATTTAGCGTTGGGTACACTGGCCGTGCACTGGTATGTTTTTGCCGGCGCATGCACCCTTTTTGTGCTGCGCCGACGTGCGCCAAACGCACCGTGTTGCATTTTTGTGCGCTCAGCGCAAAAAGGGCGCATGCGCCGGCAAAAACATACCAGCGCACAGCCAGCGTACCCAACGCTAAATATAGGGTACGCCGGTCGCATGCAGCGTCATGCGCCCACAGGAGGAGCTGACCGGAGGAGGGCGGAGCTTAGCGGCGGCCCTGCGCTGTGCCTCATAACGCTAGTGTGAAATTAGCCTTAGAGAAGTCTGTTCTTTTTTTCTATTTTGAAAGGTGGTTTTTCAGCGGACATTACTTCCATAACCTGGGTTACAGAACTGCAAGTGCTTTCTTGTCGCTCTCACATCTTTATTCTACATCAGGATAAGGTAGTTTTGTGGCCAGACCACACTATTCTTTCCAAGGTAGTTTCTGCCTTTCCCTTCCTTCTGTCCTCTGGTGCATCCCCTGGAGCGCTCTGTGAACAGATTGTACCTGGTCAGGGTGATTTGCGATTACTTTTCTAGAACCACTCCCTTCCAGAGGATGGATTCTCTGTTGTCCCTGAGAGTTCTCATAGGGGCAAAGGCCACGATTGCCAGCTGGATCTAGGCAGCTATCTTGGAGGCCTTCTGAGTTAAGAACAGATCACCTCTCCCTGGGATTAAGGCCCACTCTATCTGATCAGTGGGTGCCTCCTTTGCTGCTCGTCATTAGACATCTGCCTTACAGCTTTGCAAGGTGGCAACAGTCTTCTATTCACACGTTCACCAAATTTTACAGCGTTCATACCTACGCCTCGGCAGATGCCAGCATCGGTAGGAGAATCTTGCAAGCGTTAATGGCTAGTTCTCTGACCTGAATGGAGTTTGTACTGTTTTCCCACCCCAGGGACTGCTTTGAGTCCCATGGTTTACTGTGTCCCCCAATGAAGCGATAGAGAAAACAGGATTTTTGGTTACTCACCATAAAATCTGTTTCTCTGAGCCTTCATTGAGGGACACAGCACTCTCCCATGCTGTATTTTTTCTTAGTTTTAGGTTCTATGGTTTATTCTTCCGTTATATGTTTTCTCCTACTAGTTTCTCATTAACTGATTAACTTAGTGCCAGCTGGGGAGGAGCTAACTTTTTTTTTTTTTTTTGCATATTGTCAGCCTCCTAGTGGCAGCAGTATACACTCATGGTTTCTTTCATGTGTCCTCCTTTGAAGGCTTCGCGAAACAGATTTTACTGTGAGTTTACCAAAAATCCTGCTTTTTAATTTGCATTGCGATCTTTTGCAAGGTCCAGTTTCCAGTTTTTTTTTTTTCCAATACTATACCTAAATCTTTATTAGACCCACTGATTTTTTTTTTTTTATTTATTATTTAAACGTATTTGCCAGATTTCTATAGCGACAATTTAATAACCTTGATATTCCAGACCTCTTCTGTCCTCCATTCCAACTAGAAAATAGGCCCTGCTCTCATGTCTGAAAACACTCTGGCCACAATCCTTTATTTATTTTTGCCTTACTCAATTTTGGTGGTTTAGTCTCAATATTTTATATATCTTTTCAATGCTGCTAGGTGGATTTAAATGAAGAAGAAACTATACTGATCATTCGTCGTCTACATAAAGTGTTGCGACCTTTCCTATTAAGACGGTTGAAAAAAGAAGTGGAGTCCCAGTTACCAGAAAAGGTTTGTTAAAGTAACAATGTTTATTTTTCTGTCACCATTCGCATGTAAAGCATTTTAAGAATGATTTCTATCTGCGGACATGATGGCATGTCCTTTGTAGGCATCAGCAGGACCACAGCACACTACATTTGATTTGTGTTTGCAGACTTTTTTCCTTCATGTTTATTTCAGGTTGAATATGTAATCAAATGTGATATGTCAGCCCTCCAGAAGATTCTTTATCGCCATATGCAAGCAAAAGGCATTCTCCTTACTGACGGTTCAGAAAAAGATAAGAAGGTGTGTAGATGAGTGCTGTACATCATGGTGGAATAGATTTGTGTTATGTGAATGACAGGTTGTGACTTTAAAGACATTTTCCAGCCTTTATCATAGACCATCAATTCTAGATCGGTGTGGGGGCTGAAACTTTCCTCTACGTCGATCAGCTGTTTGAGGGACCTCAGTGCTCATGCGAGAGTCGTATCCTCTTTAATACCTGCAGTTTTGTCATTCAAGTAATAATAATAAAAATAATAATAATCTTTATATAGCGCCAGCATATTCCGCAGCGCTTTCCAGTTTAACAGTTAAGGCATCTAGTCATTATTCAAAACTAGGAAAATGTATTTAAAAAAGCAAGAATTCATTTTTACATGTTTTTAGAATTGGGTTTTTTTATGGCTTAACTGATTTCTGATGTAGGACATATAGTCGACATCTGCCTGAAAAGCATCAACTGGATTAACAGTATGCTACTGCTTTTGCTCCCATTGATTCAAGATGTGTTTGTGGGGTGCCAATGAATTGTTGCAGCTGAGAACCTGTTTTAGACTCTGATCGATGCCATATTAGGTCAAGAAAACCCAGCTTGTGACAGAAGTCTCCTAAGAAGATAAAAAAAAGTACAATATTTGCACATTTGAATCTCCCACCCCCTTTCTCACTTTAACCTTTTAAGGACCGAGCCACTTTGTTGTAGATTAATGAACAGGCCTATATTTTTAAATCTGACCAGTTTCACTTTAAGGTAATAACTCTGGAACACTTCAACTGAGACCACTGATTAGGAGATTTTTTTTTCTTGACATATTGTACTTCATAATAGTGGTAAAATTTGTTCAATATGACTCGTGTTTATTTGTGAGAAAATCGTAAATTTGGCAAAAACATAGAAAATTTCACAATTTTCAAATGTCTAATTTTTATACCCCTTAATCATAGATGTATATAACACAAGATAGTTAATAACATTTCCCACATTTCATGTTTACATTAGCACAATTTTTGAAATTTTTATTTTTATTAGGGAGTTCTAAGGGTTGAAAGTTGATTAGCGATTTCTGATTTTTCCACCAAAATTTACAAAACCATTTTTTTTTTTTTTTTTTTTTTTTTTTTTTTTTTTTTTTAAGGACCACAGTACATTTAAAGTGATTGTGAGGGTCTGTATGACAGAAAATACACAAGTGACACCATTCTAAAAATTGCACCCCTCATGGTGTTCAACACCACATTCAAGAAGTTTATTAACCTTCAGGTGTTTCACAGGAACTGAAGCAATACCTAGATGTGTAATGAGCATCTTGAACACCCAGGTGCTTTACAGAGGTTTATCACATAGAGCTAAGAAAATAAAATTAATATTTTCCGTAAAAATTCTTTTAGCCCCAAATTTTACATTTTCTCAAAGGTAATAGTAGAAAATAGACCCCAAAATTTGTTGTGCAATTTTCTCCTGAGTATGCTGATACCCCATGTATGGAAAACTACTTTTGAGGCACAGTGCAAAGCTCATAAAGGAAGAAGTGCCATATTGTAGTTAAAATTTTTCTGGAATGGTTTGAGGGTGCCATGCCACATAAGCACAGCCCCTGAGGTGCCAGAACAGCAGAAACTCCTCATAAGAGACCCCATTTTACAAACTACACCTCTCAATGAATGAAATCCTCTAAGGGTTCAGTGATCATAGACACCACGGGTGTGTGACACAAATTGATACTATTGGGTGGTGCACTGGTCCGGCTTTAGACAAAGTGGGGCCCTGGGAAAAAGTTTAAAATTTGGACCCAAATGCTAACATTGCACCTTCACACAGAAACTTTCGGTTGCATTTATATGCGCTGATTTCAGGCCACTAAACGAGTGTGCTCCACAATTTTGAAGTCATTCGATGCTTATTTCCTGGCCTGTTTACAATGGCTGAGGAACAATTATAGACAGAATTATCACTAGTAGATCAATATGTCCTCATATAGTATCATGTTATTAGAAGCATTATTTTTAGTTTTCACCTGGCGATGTGCTCCTCAATACAATGATTTTTGTTCCAGCATAACCACTCCACTCACTCGATGAATAGGCAGCATTTTGCTTGTTTAGTATAATACACTCCCAATAATCTTCCATCCAGTATGATACGCTCCCCATAGTCCTCCATCTAGTATGATACGCTCCTCATAGTTTTCCATGTAGTATGATACTCTCCCCATAGTCTTTCTTGTAGTATGATAAGCACCCCATAGTTCTTAATGCAGTGTAATGCAGGTCCCATATAGTACTTGCAGTATCATGCAGCCTCCCTCTGTGTATCATGCAGCCTCCCTCTGTGTATCATGCAGCCTCCCTCTGTGTATCATGCAGCCTCCCTCTGTGTATCATGCAGCCTCCCTCTGTGTATCATGCAGCCTCCCTCTGTGTATCATGCAGCCCCACTCCAGATAGTATAATGTAGCCCTCCCATAGAATATAATGCAGTCCTACAGTTTTGTGGCCACCACGTCCTCACTCACTCACTGATATATAAAAACAAAATTAGAACACTCACTTCTCATTTCCCTGCTGCTCCAGGCTCTGCAGAGCGTCTCAGCAGCTCCACTACCTGGCACACAGCATGGCGCGCAATGAACTGACAGAATTGCACATCTGCTGTGTCAGAAGGGAATGAATGCAGCAGCAGCACTAGCAGGACCCGAGTCCCCTTGCTCTTGGCTGTCCTGTAACCCAGTCATCCTAACTGCTACCTCAATCAGAGCTTCTTTTCCAGCTGTTGATCATCCAGCAATATACGATGATGTGGGTCCACATAATCCGCTGTCAGAAGAATTTTGTTTTCTAAAAGCAGTGTGTCTCTCCTTTTCATTGAAGCAGCAATGCAATCTGCAATTAAACCTCCTCTTTGGGACAGGCAAAACAACAAGTTCTTCCAATCCTTTATAAAAATGCCAGGAGTTAAATCCTCACCTTGTAACTTTTTAGTCACTGTAAATGGGTGATGAAGCTATTCCTTCAATTCAGCCACCTGTGTCCATTGACCTTCATGAAGTGTTACCTGAGGGTTGGCCATAACTACAAGGGAGGCTTTCAGCTAATACCCGCTGTTGAACTTGGATACCAGCTCCCAGCGTGAGCTCGCTGGTATCTAAGGTACACAGCGACGCGTGCGCTCGTCGTCGCTTGTGCTGATCGCCGGTGAGATCTGCCTGTTTGGCAGCTCACCAGCGATCATGTAGCGACACACCAGCGATCCAGACAAGTTCATATCGTTGTTGGGATCGCTGGTGAGTCGCTATGTGTGACGGGGTCCTTAAAGATGGAATCAATTTTAGGGGTTCTGGCAGCAATAGCCAATTTCCTCACTTTGCTAATCAGAGTTCCAGCATGTGTCCCTCTTCCAGACTATCTCTTATTGCCAGCTGCAGCATTTGCACAACATAGCACATGTGATGAATAGGAAAGAGGTGTGAAGCAGCTTCAACAAGATCATCTAATTGTAAAGAATCAACATACTGAATGTGAAATGTTCTTCTAGCTGCTGTTCACCTTCATTATTCTCACTCATCAGTTTAATTGTACTTATGTTTGAAGCATTATCAGTTACAATAGCAAGAACCTGTTTTTTATTTGTTCATGATCTTGCAGAACTTTTTCCACTAATGTCTGGAGAAACTGGCTGCTGTAATGAGCTTTAGTATCTTTTACTGCAAGCATCTTAGTAACAATTTTTTTGTTGTCACAAACATATCGAACATTGATGGCAAAATAGTTCACTCTGTGACGTGTGCAGGCATCCATTTTAAGAAACACTAAGCGACTCTTGAGTCTTTTTCAAACTTCCTTTTGGTTAAGGGCTTCTTCAGTCACTCATTTTCTAAAACTTTCTCTTTGTAGCGCAACACCAAGTTTGTGGGCCATTTCTCCATTAAGAGCTGTAAAAGCTCGTTGTGCAGTTAATGATAATGGTACACTGTCCTTCACAACAAGCTTGATGAGCTGTCTTTTAAACACATCTGCTGTCATTGTTAAGCCCCCGTTACACACAGCGATCTCGCTAGCGAGATCGCTGCTGAGTCACAAGTTTTGTGACGCAACAGCGATCTTACCAGCGAGATCGCTGTGTGTGACAGCTATCAGCGACTGGCCCCCCTGCCGGTTATCGCTGATCGCTGTGGAAACCTCTGGACATTTCTGCGTGTGACAGGTGGGAGACCAGCGAGCAGGAGCTGGTAACTAGGGTAAATGCAGGGTTTCTAAGGGGCGCGCAGATCCTAGAAACCCGATGTGTACCTTAGTTACCAGCACGCTGATGCAGGGAGCTGGTAACCAAGGTATACATCGGGTTTCTAAGTGAGGCACGCCCCTTAGAAACCCGATGTGTACCTTAGTTACCAGCTCCCTGCATCAGCGCGCTGGTAACTAAAGTACACAGCGATGCCGCGCGCTCGGTATCGCTGGTGCTGATCGCTGGTGAAGCTGCCTGTTTGACAGCTCACCAGCGATCCTTGACACGTTGATATCGTTGTCGGGATCGCTGGTGAGTCGCTATGTGTGACGGGGCCCTTACAGTAAATTTTTCACTTATAAAATATCTTGTAACTGATGTTTGAGGCGCTCTTTCCACGCCAGGGAAATGCCTAGGAAAGTGCTGGTCTCCGGTTTCTTGGTGCTGCTGTGGTCTTGTTCAATCACAGCTTTGTAAACTTCTGGGTGGCAGCGTTGTACATGTCTTTTTAGATTGAAAGCTGTTGAAGGAGCATTTTTATCACTGCCTGAGTATGCACTGATTTTTGGCATCACAGCATTTGTTTCTATCTGGGTCACTTATACAGTGACAAACAAAATGTTTTTTGTTTTTTTTATCTTAAGTCACTGTGAAATGTTTTTATGTAAATTCACTCTCAAAATAATTTTTTCCTGTAAAAAAAGAAAGGTATATTTAGATTTCTTGCAAGAATACGGAATCATGTGCTGTATAATTTAGGATAGAAATAAAACAATCTTTGCATAAATCAATAGGACATTTAAGTATAAAGTTTGTAAAATATGTTAGCTCTACTCTGAACTTTGAGTGTCAGGCTTGTCTCAGAGTACAGCTCACTAAATGCTTCAGTCTACGAATAGGGGGGGGAAGGAGGGAGCATATTTGTGCTGAATCATATTTCAGAACACAGACACACACACAAATATATATGTCCTCGTCTATCCTGTTTCTGTATTTTCGAATATGAGATGTTAGAAAACAGTTCTCCCCTTATATTCTACTAGCTGAATAGCCCGGCGCTGCCCGGGCATAGTAACAAACTACGGTTAGTTAAAACATATATATATATATATATATATATATATATATATATATATATATATATATATATATATATATATATATATATATATATATATATATATATAGCCCCGCCCACTCCGCATAGTCACATTCACTATAATATCCCACATCATCCCGTCAGCCAGAGCTACCGAACTACTACCATTAATATCCCACATCACCCCGTCAGCCAGAGCTACCAAACTACTACCCCTAATATCCCACATTATCCCGTCAACCAGAGCCACCGGACTACTACCCCCAATATCCCACCTCATCCCGTCAGCCTGGGGTCAGAACCAGAGTACTGAGTGGAATTGCCCTGACTTGCATACCAATAATCCTTTTAATAGAATCCTTGGGTCAGATTCAGAGAGCTGAGGGATTTGACCTAACTTCCATACCAGAGATCCCTTTAATGGAGCCTGGGGTCAGTACCAGAGCATTTGAAGGCAATTGCCCTGACTTCCATTCCAGGGATCCCTTTGAGAGGCCTGGGGACAGAACCAGAGCGCTTAGTGGAATTCCAGTAACTTTCATACCAATGATCCCTTTAAGAGACCCTGGGTCAAAACCAAAGCGCTGGATGGATTTGCCCTGACTTCTATACCAAGGATCCCTTTAAGAGGGACGATGTGCCTATGGGATGGAGGATGTGTGGTGAGTATATGGGCACGGGAGGGGGGATTCATTTCTGTCATGTGCTCTCTGCTCCTTTTTGGGGGGCAGACAATGGCTGGGAGTTTGTTCCTGGGATGCTAGATTTCTCCCATCCGGTCAGTGTTTGCTGAGGTGTAGAGTTGAGCAACTTTGGTCGGATCGGGTTTCATGAAACAAAATTTGAGTCGGATGAAACTGGTCCGACTAGGGCAAAAAAAGTCGGAGTTTCGTCCGAAACCCGACCCCAATGCAAGTCAATGGGGAATAAAAGTCGGCATTGAGCGGATGACATTCATCATTTACATTTGTCTTTTTGATCACGTTTTATTCCACTTTTTTCCCTCGTTACGATGATAAAGCATAGTTTTTGGGTTTTTTTCAGCGTTCACTGAATGGGTTAACTAATGTCAGTTTTATGGATTGGGTTGTTCAGGATGCGGCGATACCAAACGTGTACTTTTTTTTGTTTATTTAAATACACTTATGTAAAAAAAAAAGTGTTTTGTTTTTTTTACTTGATTCCTATATGGGACTTTCACCTTTTTTTTAACTTTGCAGGTATAATGAATTGCAATGCACCAGCATTGCAGTGCATTATTCCTATATTGAAAGCTTCTGACACCATGTTGTGAACATGGTCTTAGGGCCCCGTTACATTTAGTGATGCACCAGCGATCCCGACCACGAAATGACCCGGTCAGGATCGCTGGTGCATCGCTAAATGGTCACTAGTGAGCTGACAAACAGGCAGATCTCAGCAGCGACGCAGCAGCGATCGTTACTTACCTGTCAGACGCGGCGATGACGACGTCCTCCGCCCGCGTCCACGCGTCCCTCGTCGGCGCCAGCAGGAAGCCGCCGCCGAGAAACGGCCCAGGACGTTCTCGCGCGATCAGCGATAGCCAGCGGGGGAGCGGTCGGAGGTATCACATGTAGCAATATCGCTAGCAATATCGCTGCTGCGACACAAAATCGGTGACGCTTTAGCGATATTGCTAGCGATCTCGCTATGTGTAAAGCCCCCTTTAGAAGCTTTCGGTAGCTTGGGGACCCCCCACGATGATGTTGCGGGTGTGCTGATCTGGAGGCATAGGAGCTCACGTCCCTCTGCCTGTCTCCTGAATGTTGTGATTGTGCTTGATTGCAGCATTTAGGGAGTTAGTGCAGAAGCTCAGCCACTAGCAGAGTTGAGCTGCTGCGCTGATCGGGAAGGAGGTGCTGATATTTCAGCATCTCCTGCGCAATCATGCTGTGATCGTTCAGTCAGATTGACTGACTTGATCAAAATGATCTGGGTGCGGGGATCAACAGCACGGATCCTTGCAACCTCTTCCCGTACCACTCGGCTGTCTGGCTGTTGACACTGAACTGTTACTGTATGTTTAACCCTCCGTCAGGCGCAATATAGATTCTCCTCAGTTCATGCGAAATGTGCCTGACAAGCACAGGTCAGAAAACCACCTATAGTAGCTACATATTTCAATTTCAGGACTATAGAAGTAGTCAGTGACCTTCATAGGAATGTATTAAAAGAGATTACACCAAATCAGATGCAAAAAAAAACATTTATTAACCATAAACTTATTAAAACTAAAAGTACCACTTTTCGGTAGTACCGCCAAATAGGCTCCAGTTATCTTTACTTAACTATTGCTTAAATATAAAATTATGGAAAAAAACTTAAAGGATATTGCACTTAGATGTTACTTAATTATTTTCTACTCATCTTCAGTGGTTTCAATTGCAGCAGAAGCAGCACAGGTACACTTAGAAAAGCAAGGCTGGCAGACGAAAGTTGCATGGGAAAGGCAGATTGATTCTTTACATATTTTGCAGTCATATTTAGAAAGCCTTCTGAAACCAGATACAAATGAGCAGGTAGTACAACTGCGTCTTTTAGAAGGTGGTAGAGTCGGTGTTTGTTCTGGAACGTCCTTGGGACGTCCTTTGTATTTTTATCTTTTCCCAAATAATAAGCTAGATCTGTGTCTGTTTCCTCTGTATCAGTGTCATCACCATCCTGCTCTGTTCCAGAATCAGTGTTACATTCTGCTACCTCATCTTCAGATGAAATGTCACTAGATTCCTCTAAATCCTCAGTTACTGCTGGTTCTTCCTCATCATCTTCTAACAAAAAAATCTTCATTTCTTCTAAATGAAGGGGTTTAGATGAATCATACTGTTTTCTGGCCATTGCAGCAGAAAATCTGAAGCAAGAGAGAAAGAGTATGTGTTAGGGCGCAATGTGCCTTAGAAGCCACCCTCCTTTTGTCTAAGAAAACAGTACTTATGTACACTAACTTAGCATTAATCCTTCATAAAACAAGCTAAATACACAATCGTGATGAATAAAAAAAGAAAATACTAACCTTTCAATTTGTGTTGAAATCAGGCGCAATGTGCCTGAGAAGCCAAAGTGTTGATATCTGCTCACTAGAAGGTCTGCTGAGTCACTGTGATATCAGGTTTCACAGAGCCTGTAGAGTCAGGAGATAACTAGGAGGGGTGGGGTTTTCTGATAAGTGGGCAAGGAGAGAGAAGTGAAACTAATTACTGTGTGCCTGTCAGATCTATTGCGCCTCTAAATACAGAGCAAAAAGCGACTTTTGTCCATAAACTCTAATATTGACCCATACAGTAAGTTATAAGGAAAATATAACAGCCAAATCCATATATTCAACTTTTCATTTGATTCACCTCCCTAGAAGATGCAGAGATGCCAGAAATATCCTATTATAAAAATACAAAATGCAGTTTTTTGGGCCCTGCAACACACAAATGTAAAAAGATGTAATTAAAAATGTATGTACCCCAAAATCATAATTGCAAAACATCTAAATGCAACAATCAAGCACTCATTCAGCTCTAACGACTGAAACATAAGAAGTTTTGGATCCCTAAAAATGATGGCACAATCCAACATTTTTTTTTTTTCTTTATTACAATTTTCAATTTTTTTTTAAATTGCCTAAGTATAAAAAAAACCAAAACGCTGTAATAGTACTAAAATTTAGAATTTTACTTTCGCGCAAAAAGCAATGAGAAAACAAAAGGGAAATGAGCCTCACCGTATGAATAGTAGGTAGCCTCCAATGTTGCAGCTGGGATCCAAAGTCCGTCTGACCACCGGATATGAGCAAAAAAAAAAAAAGAGAAAGAAGGATCGACCAGCTGGATATGGATAAAAAAAAACTTCTTTATTTCATATCGTTAAAATGAGTCCAGAAAGGATAAGAACAAGGAGACATTCTGACGCATTTCTGGCCGAAGCCCTTAGTCCTATAATATACATGAATGTCCCAAAGGAAGCAATATATAGGAGAACAAACTCCTATGACATCATGATACAATTAACATACAAAAATTTGCATATGAAATTGCAAATACAATAACAAAGCAAAGTGCGTTATCCATATAAAAAAGGAAAATACAAATTGAATGATATTTGTGGCAATAATTGCTATAATAATTTGGTGACTATAAACACTTGAATACAGAGATAAGAGCACCAACAGAATCATTTTCTCTGATAATAGAAGGCCAGCAAGGACATATTTGCTCTTACCAGTAGTACACATCTCCAATATAGCTTCATAGTTTCCATCTGATCTGGGTGCCAAACAGCAAAAAAACAAAAATAAAATAACATGCAAATAAATGCCTATATATGAGCTACAATGTGAACACTTCGCTAAAAAAGTATTAACACTGTGTAATTTCACTAAACATAATGCCATGCCGCTGGGTGTGGAAAAGGCCCAACGAATATAATTGCTGTAGG
Source organism: Dendrobates tinctorius (assembly GCF_039654945.1). Lineage (NCBI taxonomy): Eukaryota > Metazoa > Chordata > Amphibia > Anura > Dendrobatidae > Dendrobates > Dendrobates tinctorius. The sequence continues at coordinate 155,135 of NW_027361796.1, forward strand.
GGCTCAAATAGTTAAATACACAGAATAGAACTACCAAGACTGGGTCTAGATCCAATTCTGAATTAGATATGTGATAACTTTAATAAATGAACATGGTGCCCCTGTGAAAATTAAGACCTTTTGGTTGTTTGGTGTCTGATTGAATAATCCAAAAGGCTTCCCGAAGGAATAATTTTTTGTTGGAGATTACCTCCCCTAGATGATAAGACATCTTTTCCATGCCAAAAAAGGGAAAACTATCTAGACTGCCCCCATGTGCTTCTATAAAATGTTTAAAAGCCCCTGAATGATGTATTCAAGCTATTAATATTTTGAACATGCTCTGAAATTCTTTTCTTTAACCCCTTCACTCCCAAGGGTGGTTTGCACGTTAATTCCCGGGCGAATTTTAACAATTCTGACCACTGTCCCTTTATGAGGTATTAACTCTGGAACGCTTCAACAGATCTAGGCGATTCTGACATTGTTTTCTCGTGACATATTGTACTTCACTTTAGTGATAACATTTCTTTGCTATAACGTTCGTTTATTTATGAAAAAAACGGAAATATGGCGAAAATCTAGAAAATTTTGCGATTTTCATACTGTAAATTTTTATGCCCTTAAACCAGAGAGTTACGTGACACAAAATAGTTAATAAATAACATTTCCCACATGTCTACTTTACATCAGCACAATTTTGGAAACAAAATTTTTTTTTTTCTAGGAAGTTATAAGGGTTAAAAGTTGACCAGCAATTTCTCATTTTTACAACAAAATTTACAAAACCATTTTTTTTAGGGACCACCTCACATTTGAAGTCACTTTGAGGGGTCTATATGGCAGAAAATACCCAAAAGTGAGACCATTCTAAAAACTGCACCCCTCAAGCTTCTCAAAACTACATTCAAGAAGATTATTAACCATTCAGGCGCTTCACAGGAGCAGAAGCAACATGGAAGGAAAAAATTAACATTTAACTTTTTAGTCACAAAAATGATCTGTTAGCAACAATTTTTTAATTTTCCCAAGGGTAACAGGAGAAATTGGACCACAAAAGTTGTGGTCCAATTTGTCCTGAGCACGCTGATACCCTATATGTCGGGATGGACCACTGTTTGGGCGCACAGCAGGGCTCGGAAGGGAAGCAGCGCCATTTGACTTTTTCAACCTAAAATTGGCTGGAATTGAGATTGGACACCATGTTGCGTTTGACGAGCCCCCAATGTGCCCAAAGAGTGGAAACCCCCTACAAGTGACCCCATTTCTAGATGTGTGGTGAGCACCTTCAACCCCCTAGGGCTTCACAGGAGTTTATAACGCCGGGGTGTGAAAATAAAAAAATCATATTTTTTCCACAAACATGATCATTTAGTCCCCAACTTTTTATTCTCCCAAAGGTAGCAGGAGAAATTGGACCCCAAAAGTTGTTGTCCAATTTGTCCTGAGCACGCTGATACCCTCAATGTGGGGGGACCACTGTTTGGGTGCACGGCAGGGCTCGGAAGGGAAGCAGCGCCATTTGACTTTTTCAACCTAAAATTGGCTGGAATTGAGATTGGACGCCATGTTGCGTTTGACGAGCCCCCAATGTGCCCAAACAGTGGAAACCCCCCACAAGTGACCCCATTTTGGAAACTAAACCCCCTAAGGAACTTATCTAGATATGTGGTGAGAACTTTGAACCTCCCAGTGTTTCACTAAAGTTTATACTGCCCAGGCGTGAAAATAAAAAATCCTATTTTGTGTCCACAAAAATGATCGTTTAGTCCCAAATTTTTAATTTTCCCAAGCGTAACAAGAGAAATTGGACCCCAAAAGTTGTTGTCCAATTTGTCCTGAGTACTCTGGTACCCCATTTGTGGGAAAAAACTACTGTTTGGGCACACGTTGTGGCTCAGAAGGGAAGAAGTGATGCTTTGAATGCAGACTTTGATGGAATGGTCTGCGGGCGTCATGTTCCGTTTGCAGAGCCCCTGATGTGGTTAAACAGTAGAAACCCCCCACAAGTGACCCCATTTTGGAAACTAGACCCCCTAAGGAACGTATCTAGATATGTGGTGAGAACTTTGAACCCCTCAGTGTTTCACTAAAGTTTATACTGCCCAGGCGTGAAAATAAAAAATCCTATTTTGTGCACACAAAAATGATCGTTAAGTCCCCAATTTTTAATTTTCCCAAGCATAACAGGAGAAATTGGACCCCAAAAGTTGTTGTCTAATTTGTCCAGAGTACGCTGGTACCCCATATGTGGGAAAAAACTGTTTAGGCACACGTCGGGGATCGGAAGGGAGTGACGTTTTGGAATGCAGACTTAGATGGAATGGTCTGCGGGTGTCATTTTCCATTTGCAGAGCCCCTGATGTGCCTAAACAGTGTAAAAAAAAAAAAAAAAAAAACACAAGTGACATTGTTTTGGAAACTAGACCCCCAAGGAACTTATCTAGATGTGCCCCAACTAATCTAATGTTTCCGGTAAAGTAATTTAGTAGTGCATTGAGGTGTGGTACAATTTGAAGCAATCCTTCATACACAGGCCAGGTTTTTCGGGGCAGGTGTCGCATTGATAAATGGTCTCCTTGCGTATTCCGTTTTTGTAACACGCTCGGCACCTTTTTTGCGATTTACCTCTTTTTCCAGTTTGCGGGACCTCCCCCGGGAAATGTTGACCAGTTTCGGAAGTTCTGGGGCCCGCTCCTTCCAGAGTGCCAAACATCAGGGCCTTAACCACTACCTCCTGGAACTCAAGGTACGACGTATCGCTGGGGCATGCACATTGTGACAGCAGGAATGCGTTGAGCATTGCCAATTGGACAATGTGCACAGCCAGCTTTTTGTACCACACCTTGGCCTTTCCCAAAGCATTGTACGGTTGGAGGAGTTGATCGGGAGCGATCAACGCCCTCCATGTTTTTATTGTACCCCAGCACACATTCAGGTTTGCTGACCTGTGCAGAGGTACCCCGTACAGTGCTGAGGGCGCTGCCATCACTGTGTATGGTGGTCAAGAGAAGGACATCCCTCTTGTCCTTGTACTTGACCACCAGCAGGTGGTCGCTACATTGGGCCCTGCTCTCACCTTTTCGGAGCATCTGCCCCAGTAGCGTCTTCGGGAGGCCTCTCTGATTTTTGCGGACAGTACCGCAAGCTGCGGTACCTCGCGCAGAGAGGGATTTGTAGAGTGGGAGACTGGTATAAAAGTTATCAGTGTAGAGGTGATAACCTTTATCCAGCAGTGGGTGCACCAAATCCCACACAATTTTCCCACTCACTCCCAGGTCAGGAGGACACTCGGGGTTGAATCCTGGTGTCCGTCCTTTCCTTTGTACACTCTAAACCTGTGGGTGTACCCTGAGGTACTCTCACAAAGTTTGTAGAGCTTGATTCCGTACCTGGCCGTCTTACTGGGCAGGTATTGACGGAATCAGAGCCTGCCCTTAAAATGGACCAAGGACTCATCCACGCAGATGTTCCTTTGGGGCACGTACACTTCAGCAAACTTTTTGTTGAAGTGTTCGATGACAGGCCGAACTTTGAACAGACGGTCAAAGTTGGGGTCATCTCGTGCGGGACACTGTGCATTATCGTTATAATGCAGAAACTTGTGGATGGCCTGAAAACGCCAGGGCTGTGGAGTCGGTAAGCCACAGTTGCGACTCCGACTCCTGGATTTTACCAGGCTCCGACTCCGGCTCCGACTCATTCATAAATGGCCAATTCATAACAACAAATTTACTGTTGTAAAATATTAAACATCGTGCTTACTCAGTTTCTCACCATCATATAAGTAATCAGACCACTTAGAGCAAAAACTACATTTATTAGAATACAATTAGAATATAGCAAATAACTTTTATAAACTTTTCTAAACTGTAAGTAAATATGCAATAAACACTTTTATGCAGTTAATAAGAAGAAATCTATAAATCAGATCCTCCTTCATGGATGCCCTCAAATCTGATCTAATTATTTTGAGAGCAGAGAACAACCTCTCTACACTAACTTGTGTTGGTGGCAAAGCAGTAACCACTCGGGCAACATCTCTGACAATGTCAGGATACAGAGGAATCGCTTGTTGCACTGTTATTTTTGATGAACGGTCAAATTTCTCAATTTCTTTTAGTGCACATGAAAAATTCTGCTGAAATGTACTGGCTGTGTTCCTTGATGGAGATGACTCTTCTATGCGGGAACGCTTTGCACGGTCCTTGTGATCCAAATATTTTTCGAAATTAAACTCTTCATCAGTTGGTGATGAGGGTGAAGATGTGGCAGGACAACCAAATTCTTCTTGTTCCTCCTGACTGTTCAGCAACCCTTTCATCCTTACTGCTATTTCAAACAGAGCTTCTTTTCCTTTACTTAGCTGTTGATCATCTAGAAGAATCCGATGCATTGGGTCTACATAAACAGCTGCCAAAAGAATGTTATTTTGTAATAGTAGCTCCTCTCTCCGTTTCATTGATGTAGCAATGCCACTTGCAATTAACCCTCCTCTTTGGGACAGGCGAAACATCAGGTTCTTCCACTCCTTTAAGAAAATACCTGGAGTTAAGTACTCTGCTTGTAATTTTTTAGTCCCTGTAAATGGGTGCTCTAGCAATTTTTCCAGCTCAGTCACCTGATTCCACTGACTTTCATTTAGCGTCAGTTGAGGGTTAGCCATGTCTACAAGAAAGGTTTTCAGTTCAACCAAGCTCTGAATCATTAAGTACTGCCCCATCGTGTGGCTTGATCAATAATTGCCCCTTTTCCAGCACGTCTCTTCAAAATTGAGTCAACTTTAGGGGTTCTGGCAACAGTAGCCAATTTTCTCACCTTGCCAATCAGTGCAGCAGCATGTCCTTCTTGCAGACTGTCTCTTATAGCCAGCTGTAGCGTATGCACAACACAGCGCATGTGTTGAATGAAAGAACATATTGACACAGTTTCAACAAGATCATCTAAACTATCATGTTGCTGTTCATCTGAAGCAACTTCAGTTTGCTCCTCAGTTACAATACTGTGTTCCTCTATTTCAAACATTTCTGTGTCTGTGGACCCAGAATGTTCTTCTAGCTGCTGGTCACCATCATTACTCTCATTCATTAGCTTAATAGTACTTATCATATTTGAAGCATTGTCAGTTACGACAGAAAGAACTTGCTCTTTTTTAAGTTCATAGTCTTGCAGAACCTTTTCCACCAAGACCTGGAGAAACTCACTGGTGTGATGAGCTTTAGATTAGAAGCTCTGGTAGGAGCATTTTTATCTTTGCCTGAATATGCACTCATCTTGGCTTCACAGCATTTGTTTTCGTCTGGATCATTTGTCATACACTGACAGACATAATGTTTTCTATCTTGAGTGATGGTGAAATGTTCAAATACAGCTGATTTAATGTGATGCTTCTTTGACATTCTCAGGTTTTTAATTCTGCATTCACAATCCAAATGACAATTGTTTTTCCTAAAAACAATTGTACAAAATTGCCAGGTCGTACAACTGATATAGTGGTCAGTAATACTGTTATTATTCCTCATGTACTCACAGTTAACTGATGCAAAGTTTGTTGAAAGGATAATACTTCTTACAGTCTTCCTCTTCTGAGTAGCAGGCAGCTGTGAGATGCTTGGAAGACGCACACCTAGTATGATCTAGTCTAGAGGAGGAGCTTTACTACTAAGAATTTGCAACACATTTTCACTTTCAGTTTCATACATTGTAAGTAGGGGGGGTTGGGGCAGCATGAGGTTAACCAAGTATAAGATTAGATAAGGGCAGTGGAGAACAGTGACACACAAGAAGTAAGAAATGTCTCTATCTCCAGCAGAACTGCTTATCACTGTTGTTCATAGTTTGATAGAACATATATATTTGAGTAACATTTATAAAATTCATATGAAAGTTCAATTATGAAATATTAATACATTTTTTTTAAAGCTGGAGTCGGTACATTTCTACCGACTCCGACTCCAACCAAAACTAACTACGACTCCGACTCCACAGCCCTTGAAAACGCGTCCGGACCATGACCATTCGGAACACTGGAGTGTTGTATAAAATATCAACACTCCAATATTGCCGAATTTCAGACTTCTTCAGGATACCCATGTGGAGGACCAGGCCCCAAAACTTCGTCATTTCAACTACGTCCACAGGAGACCAGTTAGTATAGGATGAACGCGGGTTTTGCTCCAAAAATTGCCGAGCGTACAAATTAGTTTGCTCCACCATGAGGTTAACAAAATCCTCAGAGAAAAAGACTTTGAAAAAGTCAATTTCTGTGAGGCCGGTGGTGGATGAGGAGGGGGAAGAGGATGAAGAATCCGAAAATTAAAGAAAAGTGGGATCGTCATCCTCGCTATCAGTGTCGGAGGCAAGTAAAGGATATGCCTCCTCCATTGAATAGCGCTGTTGGGAGGAACGTGATGGGCGGGACTTTTTTTTGTGTAAATATGGTGCTTGGGTGTACTTTATAACTGTGTATGTGGTGGTGGTGGTGGGGTGGGGGGGGGGGGGGGAGGATAGTGATTGGTGCACACTATCCTGTAAGAAAAAGCTAAGAGGAAATGGGGAGCAAAATACCTGTGAAAAAAAGTCTAAAACAGCAGGTCCTAGATATAAGTGAACGGCGTCACTTATCAAAATTTAGTGGCTGCTGGATGTGTGCACAGGGGTGGCACAAAGGGGGGGGTGAAAAAAAATGGAAAACAGCCGGCACGAACTTTGATAAGTGAATTGCGTTACTTATCAAAATTCGGCGGCTGCTAAATGTGCACACGGAAACGGCGCAAAGGGGGGTAAAAAGAGGGGGCTGGGGGGATTGGGGTGGATGAATAGAGATCGGGCAGGGATCAACAGTTAGGGTTTTAGTTAGGTGGCACAAAGGGGGGTGAAAAAAATGAAAAACGGCAGGCACAAGCTTGGCTAAGTGACGTGCGGCTGCGGGATGTGTGTACGGAGGTGGCGCAAAGGGGCCTAAGGAAAAAAAGCGAGCACAATGATTGATCGGTGAACTGCGTCACCGATCAACGCTCAGCGGCTGCGCACGGAGGCGGCGCAAAAGGGGGGGTGGAGATGAAGATAGATTGGGCAGGGGATCTGGGATCAGGAACACTTACGGTTGGCGTTTTTTTCTTTCTTTTCTGCAGGGATTGTGATGCTACAAGCTGTGGCACCACAATACCCAGCACAGGAGCTCTTGCTGCGTCCGACCTCTCTGCAGGAATCCTCAGCTAGAGTGAGGACCCCTGCAGACAGGTCAGGGGCAGGTCACAGAGCGGTCACATCGCTGCTGTGACCTGTCATTGGTGGGATCGAATAATTACATCGATCCCACAATCCCTGGTGACCATGGTAACTGCCTAGGATCGGAGCTCACAGCTCCGATTCCTTGGCAGGTCATGGCCAGGTCATCAGCAGGGCACAGAGCAGTCACAGCGTGACCGCAGCTGTGCCCTGTGGCTGGCGCGATCGCCGATCTAATCGATCACGCCAACCACTTCCTCCAGGCCCTGCTGGGCCTGTCCTAGGCTCTAGCCTAGGCTCGGTGCTATTACAGCACCGATCCGGGCCGGTACCAGCAGGGAATAGCGGCGATATTGTGCCACTGTGCACTGCGATTGGCGCTATCAATTAGATCGGCGATCGCGCCAATCTGGAGGCTTTTCTCCGGTGCCTGGCATGGCCAGGCACCGGTCCTGGGATCGAGTACATCGGTACTCGATCCTAGCCTAGGTTCCTGTTTCAGCCCTTTGATTGGCTGAAACAAAGAGAAGCGCTGTGATTGACTGTTCTGAATTGAACAGCTAATCACAGCTCACAGAGGGGCGGAGACTGCCCGGGATGCAGAGGCCATCTATCCTGAGGTAAGATGGCGTCGGCATTTTAATGCGATCACCGCGACCTAAGTCCGTCCATGGGACTTAGGGCCCGGGTCACATGGACGGAATATTACGTCCAATGTAGGAAAGGGGTTAATTTGCGACTAGTGCAACCTATATATCCAAGATCCCAAATGGTGAAAAAAATGCAATACACAACATGTTGTGTGTTGCAATTAATCACTGATTCACACTGTAGGACCAAAATGCGCAGAATAGGGTCTTATCCGATGGACAAGCTAGAGACGGTACTCAGATTGCACTCACCTGATATGTGAGAAATAAAGGCACGTAAAACGTCAGCTGCCTCAGATCCACAGGTAAAACCAGTGACGGCAAAGACATTCAAATTATTAGAGATTTCGTGGATTATTTGTTCTGCTAGATATGACTCAGGATCAAATGTTCATAAAAGATGGTTTATGAACTGTCGCCAGTTTCAAAAGTCGAATGCATTTAACCAGCAAGTAGTGATATTTTGCTTTCATATCAACCCTGAGGAACAAGTGTTTGTACTTCGAAATGCTTTGGACTATGAATAAACCATCTTCTTTTATGAAAATTTGATCCTGAGTCATATCTAGCACAACAAATAATCCACGAAATCTCTAATAATTTGAGTGTGTTGCAATTAATAAAAGTTTGAATGAAAAATTGATCATTTTTTTTTGCTTTTGATGCAAATTTACACATGTTAAATTTATTTCCAGCACATTTTTAAAAAAAAAAAAACTTTGGTAGAAAGACATGTTGAATTGGTGACAACGGAATTGGAATGAAAAAGACTGGGTGAAAGGTGATCACCCACTGATTTTCCTCTTTTTGCAATACACCTGCCTGTGTCCCTTTGATAGAATTTTATTGAAAATATCATCTTGATAAAGAATTGGAATATATTTATTGATAATATGTTTAATATGAAAGAATTGAAGACTATATGGAGTGCTAAATGTGATTAAATTGTTGCTATTGGTAATCTTGCGTTTTTTTGGCGTTAATGTTTGTTGTCTAGCAACTCCTAATGCTCTGTTAAATGATTCACTGATGACACCTTTGTCATAGCCTCTGACCTGAAGTCTATGTGAAATGTTAGTTCTTTCATGGGAAAACGAGTTATCAGAACAGATTCTTCTAGCTCTGATAAATTCACCATGTGGGATTGATCTCTGGTATGACTGGGATGACAGCTGTCAGCACGTAGATTGGTATTACCACTAGTAGGTTTACAATATACGCTACTATGAATGCAATTCCTTGTACAATCTCCCAATAATCTAAGGTCCAAAAATTCAATATGAGTATGAGAAAATGTAAATCTTAAATTGATGTCATTCTCGTTGAGATACTGTACAAAATTTGGCACAGTTGCTGAATAACCTCTCCAATTTATCATTTATTATAGCGTCATTTATTCCATGGCGCTTTACATGTGAGGAGGGATATACATAATACATACAAGTACAGTAATCTTAAACAATACAAGTCACGACTGGTACAGGATGAGAGAGGACCCTGCCCGCGAGGGCTCACAATCTACAACGGGATGGGTGAGGATACAGTAGGCGAGGGTAGAGCTGGTCGTGCAGCGGTTTGGTGGATCGGTGGTTACTGCAAGTTGTAGGCTTGTCGGAAGAGGTAGGTCTTGAAGTTCTTTTTGAAGGTTTCCATGGTAGACGAGAGTCTGATATGTTGTGGTAGAGAGTTCCAGAGTAGAGGGGATGCGTGGGAGAAATCTTGTATGCGGGAAGAGGAGATAAGAGGGGAGTACAGAAGGAGATCTTGTGAGGATCGGAGGTTTCGTGCAGGTCAGTAGCGGGAGACTAGGTCACAGTTGTACGGAGGACTCAGGTTGTGGATGGCTTTATATGTCATGGTTGAATTGGTGCGCATGCAGTTTTTTGAGTCAGGTTGGACGCACAAAAAATGCAACAGGATGCATTTTGTGCGCCCGGGCGCACACTAAAAAAAAACCGCATGCGCGTACAAACGCATGACAATGCGCACCCATGTTAAATATAGGAGGAAAAAACGCATGCGCATTTATGCGCAAAAACGCAGCGCAAAAAACACAAGTGTGAAAGTAGCCTACCAAAGGTTTTTTTTTTAAATGTGCTGGAAATAAATGTGTAAATTTGCATAAAAAAATCAATGATCAAGTTTTCATTCAAACTTTTATTAATTGCAACATGTTGTCTATTGCATTTTTTGCACCATTTGTGATCTTAGATATATAGGTTGCACTAGTCTCAAATTAAAAAAAGAATTTCAGAGCATGTTCAAAATTTTAATAGCTTGAATATATCATATTCAGGGGCCTCTAAACATTTTATAGAAGCACATGGGGGCAGTCTAGATAGTTTTCCCTTTTTTGGCATGGAAAAGATGTCTTTTATCATCTAGGGGAGGTAATCTCCAACAAATAATTATTCCTTCGGGAAGCCTTTTGGATTATTCAATTAGACACCAAACAACCAAAAGGTCTTAATTTTCACAGGGGCACCATGTTCATTTATTAAAGTTATCACATATCTAATTCAGAATTGGATCTAGACCCAGTCTTGGTAGTTCTATTTCACACATTCAACTATTTGAGCCCCTACAGCAATTATATTCGTTGGGCCTTTTCCACACCCAGCGGCATGGCATTATGTTTAGTGCAATTACACAGTGTTTTTAACGAAGTGTTCACATTGTAGCTCATATATAGGCATTTATTTGCGTGTTATTTTATGTTTTTTTTTTGCTGTTTGACACCCAGATCAGATGGGAACTATGAAGCTATATTGGCGATGTGTACTACCAGTAACAGGAAATATTATGTCCTTGCTGGCCTTCTATTATCAGAGAAAATGATTCTGTTGGTGCTCTTATCTCTGTATTCAAGTGTTTATAGTCACCAAATTATTATAGCAATTATTGCCACAAATATCATTCAATTTGTATTTTCCTTTTTTATATAGATAGCGTGCTTTGTTTTTTTGTATTTGTAATTTCATATGCAAATTTTTTGTATGTTATTTGTATCATGATGTCATAGGAGGTTCTCCTATATATTGCTTCCGTTGGGACATTCATGTATATTCTATGACTAAGGGCTTCGGCTAGAAATGCGTCAGAATGTCTCCTTGTTCTTAACCTGTCTGGACTCATTTTAACGATATGAAATAAAGAAGTTTTTTATCCATATCCAGGTGGTCGATTCTGTTTTCTCTTTTTTACAAAAAAATTGCTTTTTTACCGTTTCATAGTGCTAAGAACTTTTTTGCTTTCCAGTACATTGATTCCAAACATTTTATCATACATTCACAACAACTCGTCCCACAAAATGACAAGGCCTCAAACAGCTATGTCGACGGAAAAATAAAACCACAGAAATGAAAATTGCCCTCAGTCGGAAGTTGTTAAACAGAAAATAACATACAATGGGCCCGATTCATTATTGCCTTTGAGTTCGCTTTTTGTATAGGTTTGAAGAATTTGGCACAAAAAAACCCACAATCACTACAAGACAAAAAAGGAAAGTGACTTAACCCCCCTCCTCACACAAATGATGAATCAGGGCCAATACTGCATAGTGATGTAATTGAAGTTGCACATACACTAGACTTTTCCTTATCTGCTTATATGCGTGCTCAAATGCCAGTGTATTTAGTTGGCAGAGGCGAACAAGTCATTGCCATATTTTTTGGCAGTGATTTATCTGTCACAGGAACAAAGAATCGGGCATCTTGAGATTCAACATAGTCTACCTCCGATTTCAATTGAAGGACCATTAGAACATGCCCTATGCATATTATATAGTCAAGTAGGAGCTCCCCAATGTAAACCACACTGTGTGATGTGGGTCAGCAGTTGGGAGGGAGGGAGTCTCCTACAAGTTGTAAGTAACATGGCTCTGCGGAAATCGGTCTGTAGATCACACATGTACAGTCACAGTACAGCTGACAGCCAGAACACTCCACAGCATCAACATTCCAGCTGTGCCCGTGTGTGCTGGAAATAGTGTCCTGTATCAGATTGTTTCATTAATATATCACAAAGCTCTTCAGTCAATGACTGGAATTACAAATGCGGTTTTTGTGCACCATGCCAAGAGTTTATCTAAAAATAAGGAAATTGCAAAGGAGAGGAACATTCTCGCCTTTTTATTTTCCCACTTATGTAACTGACTTACAGGGAATCTGTTAGCAGGTTTTTGCTAGGTAATCCGACATCTTGAGTTAGGGACAGAGACCCTTATTCCATCAATTTGTCAATTAGTTTGATGGGTGCAGCAGTTAGGGTACCGTTACACTAAGCGATGCACCAGCGATCCCGACAACGATATGGATCGCTGGTGCATCGCTAAGTGGTCGCTAGTGAGCTGCCACACAGGCAGATCTCACCAGCGACATAGCAGCGGTCGCTACTTACCTGTCAGACGCAGCAATCCTGACGTCCTCCTGCCCGCGTCCACGCGTCGCTCGTCGGCACCACAGGAAGCCCAGCAGGAAGCGCCCGACGAGAAATGATCCAGGACGTTCTCGCGCGACAAGCGATGATCAGCGGGGGAGCCAGTCGGAGGTAAGTATCACATGTAGTGATATCGCTAGCAATATCGCTGCTGCATCCCAAAACCAGTGACTTTAAAGCGATATTGCTAGCGATATCGCTATGTGTAACGGGCCCTTTAGTCCCAGTTTTCTCTGCTGCAGTTGTAGCAGAGCTGTGTTATAGAGCTGTGCATGACCCCACACACAGCACACACTACTGTGTACAATGTATAGTGACTAGTGAGGGAACGTGCTCGGATAAGGTCTTATCGGAGCATGCTCGGCATTCTGGAAAAATGTTTGAGTCCCCGCGCCTGCGTGTCTCCCGTCTGTTCGACAACTGAAACACATCAGGGATTGCCTAACAAACAGACAATTCCTGCATGTGTTGCTGTTGCATTTTGGTTTCTTTTAAATCTAAAATGTTCTGCTTTAATGATTACAATATTATTATTGCTGGTCACTGTCATAGTATTAACATATAATTTTATATATCTTTTAGGGAAAAGGTGGTGCCAAGACTTTAATGAATACCATCATGCAGCTGCGAAAGATCTGTAACCATCCTTTCATATTCCAGCACATTGAGGCAAGTCTCATTGCTCTGAGCACTTACAATTGTACGGATTCATTGCTGATGGTGTTTTTCCTATTCATAATTGGAAAAACAAGACAGATGTGATTGAAACTTAAAAAAAACACATCAGGAATGTGTATTTATAACGTGTCTGGTAACTGATTACTATAGTGAAGTCATATCATCGCTCTGTGAGGACAGCAAGACCGCAGATATGACCAGCATTGTTACAAAAAATTTAAATATATATATTTTTTTTATAAGAGGTTAAAGCTACTAACCAATTTTTCCCGAGCCACCCTAGCCAAATGTTAAGTGTTTGTGTGGTTCACTCTCCAGATGTTGATCCCAGCAGACCGGCAGGGGGTGCAGCGCTGACCATGAAGTGGCTTTTTTTTTTTTTTTTTTTTTTTATAACACTTATTGAAAACTTAATAATGGACCACCCATTTAATTGTATGTTAAAATTCATGACACATTAATGAATAAATACTTGTTTTTGTTTAATTTTGTTAGGTTTGGCTTGATTCTTCATAACGTTGTCCCTTATGTTTGACTTTTGGGTTTGTCACTGGGGTGGACGTTGTGATTTGCTTTTTAGTATTTCACATTTTTTACTGCTTTCAAACAGCATTTTAAGTGGTTGCTGCATATTACAAAGGAGTCTCAAATTGAGACCCCTAATTAATATACACTAAATCCCTATTTACTACTTTGGCGAAAATATATATTGTCAGTAGTGAAATTCTTTCACACAATATTTTAGCTAGTATTGCCTGGTTCCAGAATTTCATGCTAGTCTATACATTTGATACATTTTTAGATTAAATAGTATAAGTTTACATAACCTGTTGGCTTACTTTGCAAATGAAATTTGTGCCAAAAATGTTGCCACACGTTTGGTGCAACTTGTTGCATTTTCAACTTTGTCCTTTTCCAACAAAACCATGCGACTCATCTAAACCTTGTGCAGTGAGATCTGAAGGGTGCCTAAAACTATCTTCATGGAGTGCAGCTTAATGTATATAGCCTGAGTTTTGGAGAACACCAAATGCTGCATATTAAGCATCGTTTTTGTTTTTACAGGAATCTTTTGCTGAACATCTGGGATATTCCAATGGGATCATCAATGGGTAACTACTCTGATAGTATGAATCCTCATGTAGTGTTACATCATTTTGTGAATTCCGTTATTCCTCTATACTAAATGCCTAATTGTATCAGAGTTGTTGTAAAGTTTACAAATTATAGAAATTCTTCTTTCAGGCCTGATCTCTATAGGACATCAGGAAAGTTTGAGTTACTTGATCGAATACTACCAAAGCTTCAAGCCACAAATCACAGGGTTTTGCTCTTCTGTCAGATGACTTCACTCATGACTATCATGGAAGACTATTTTGCTTTTCGAAACTTCCTTTACCTCCGACTTGATGGTTTGTATCTGCTGATTGTTAAATATCTTAAATGAACATTTACATTTTTACATCTGTAAACGGTGCTGGGATGTACAGGTAAAGTGTTTGATGTTCCTGCTGGCCGCATGTTATACTTGGATTGGGCATAAATGTCTCTAAATACCTAATATTATATTAAATAAAATACTCACCTAATCATTTTTCCTAAATATGTAAATGCTTTTCATTATCCTCTCACTGGTCTTAAATTCTGAAAATGTCAGTGCTTTGGGATCTTGAGTTAAAACTAATGTGCTGCAAATCTCTATCTTCTAATTTCTTTTTATTTCCCCATTTTTTTTTTCCAATTTTCTTTTATTTCTATGTAAAGGTACAACTAAGGCAGAAGATCGAGCTGCAATGCTGAAAAAATTCAATGAAGAAGGCTCCCAATACTTTGTATTTCTGCTGAGTACCAGAGCTGGAGGCTTGGGGTTGAACCTGCAGGCTGCAGACACAGTCATTATTTTTGACAGTGATTGGAATCCTCATCAGGTTTGGAAACTTTGATTTATATAAAAACTGTATAAATCCTTTCCATTGTTGGAAACGAAAGCACAAAAAATACACCACAGGAGTATGAATAATACATTGGTAGTACCGATTTGTGTGTTTTTTTTTTTTTTTTTGTTAATCAACGTGAACCCCCTTTTACCTCCTTCACAGACTAAAACAAAATGGCAGAAGGGTAATACTGTTATTTCTCTGTTATGGGTTTTTCAGTTTAGCTGTTATGGCAGAACAGACTGTGGGACCTGCAATGATTGCATATTTAATATCTTTTTAGATATCTTAAAGAAAAAAAGTTGGTCTTGTCTGTCATAACAGTGATATTTATTGTTGATGAGATTCTTTGCTACATTTTGATCATGTGACTTTATAGATGGGAACTGATATTTTAAATAGAATATGTCGCCAGAAAAACGCTACGAAGCTGCAGATATGGGGTTATTAGCTTTATTATGCTGGCCGGCGCCTACACTTAGCCTAACTATGCGAGGATAAATTAGGGATTTTTGGTACTCACTGTAAAATCTTTCTTGGAGCCTTCATTGGGGGATACAGGTAACCATGGGTGTATGCTGCTGTCGTTAGGAGGCTGACATTAGGCAAAAAAAGGAAAAATAGCTCCTCAGCAGTATACACCTACTGACCGGCACGGAGTACCTCATCTAGTGTTAAAGCAGCCAAAACTCATCATATATCATATGTATTAACCCAACAACAAGGTCACATAGGCCCAAAAACGGTACAAACAGGGAGGGTGCTGTGTCCCCCAATGAAGGCTCCAAGAAGGAGATTTTACGGTGAGTACCAAAAATCCCTCTTTATCACTTCATTGGGGGACACAGGTAATGGGACATCTACAAACTGCCCAGGAAGCTCCCACTGCCCTGGTGGAGTGAGCCTTCTCCCCCGGAGGAAGCTGTTTGTCCTTAAAGCGGTATGCCTCTAATATTGCCAAACGAATCCAACGGGCACGAGTGGACTAAGCAGCTGGGAGCCCCTCACAACTACATTCAGAGATATCACAAATAGGGCATCAGATTGGTGAAAGGAAGAAGTCCTTGAAAGATAGGCTCTGATATCTCTGATCAGATCCAGCCTGTGGAGGGACTTCTAGAGGGGGTGGACTGGAGAGGGTCATAGAGAAGGAAGGACAATGTCTTCGTTGTTGTGAAATGAAGAGACCACCTTAGGTAGGAAAGAAGCAACAGGCCTGAGAACTACCTTGTCCTGATGTAGAATAGTGAACGGGGAACGTCAGGACAATGCCGCTAACACAGGAACTCTCCTGATGGAAGTAATGGCGACTAAGGCTAGGTTCACATTAGTGTTTCTGTGCGCAGCGTATCATCTGCATGCCAAAACGCATGTTTACGCAGCGTTTATCTGCATAATCTTACACGACGCCAAAAAAAGCTGCGTTTGCATGCGTTTGCGCGTTAGAAATTTCCAATGTTTTGCAGTAGCTTTTCCTTGACATCAGACACCCAGGAGGCGTGTCTCATGGGATATATATATATATATGACACACTGCACTGATGAAATCCTCGTCTTTGGCTGCTGTATCTAGCTGCAAGATGGATCTTGACATGGACAGCTTCTATGAAGATCTGGATTTACAACTGAAATTGGCTGCTGCCTTTGCTGTGGCTTGTCAAGAAGAAAGACGGAGAAGACGTCGTCACTATTGGCAACACCCCATCCTTGAACTTCAAGAAAGCCGTGGAGCATACCACTCTTTGTATACAGAGCTGCGGCAAAACCCGGTAAAGTTTTTTTACTACATGAGGATGTTGGAACAGAGCTTCCATGACTTGCTGCTACGTGTCCACGGATCCATCGCCAGGCAGGACACACGGCTCCTTTGAGCAATTCATACTGGGGAACGTCTGTTGGTCACCCTGAGATACGTAATTTGGAAAAAAAAACACCTGGCATTAATATAATTTCTATAAAAGCCATGTACTGACTTTTTTCTCATTTTCTGTTCCCCAGATTCCTGTCTACCAGAGAGACCTTATCACTCCATTTTCAATTCAGGATTGGAGTGTCCACACTTTCTAGGATTATTGGAGACACCTGTCGTGTTTTAGGTGACGTTCTGTGGCAAGAATTCCTCCCCCAACCCACAACTGAACTCTGGCTGGAAAATGCTTCAAAATTCCAGGAAAATTGTAATTTTCCAAACTGTGGGGGCTGTGGACAGCAAACACATTGCGATTATGAAACCATCTGGAAGTGGAACAGATTATTTCAATTATAAAAAAATACTTTTTCATTGTTCTAATGGCTGTTGTGGATGCAGAGTGTAGATTTGTTGCCATGGACAATGGCTCATTTGGACGAGGAAATGACACACAGACTTTCAAAAACTCTGAATTTTCTGCAGCCACGACCTCTTCCCAACACTGAAGGGACCGCCAATGCCTTTTGCTGGGGATGAGGCGTTCCAAATGTGTGCCAACCTCATTAAACCATACTCAAGTCGGAACTTAAATCACACAACAAAAATTTACAACTACCAACTGACAAGGGCACAAAGAACTGTGCAGTGTGGATTTGGATTGCTGGTATCTAAATGGTGCATTTTGGGCACATCCATTAATCTAAAAATTGACACTATTGATGAGGTTGTGAAAGCATGTATTGTTTTGCACAACTGCATCCTGGTAAAAGAGTGACCAAACTTACAACCTGAGGAACCTGTTACATTACATGATTATCGATTTCACCCTCTGTGACCTACAGTGGAAGTTGCCCAGATGAGGTGGAAGTTGCCCAGATGAGGCATAAGTTTGCTGCTTACTTTGTTTCAGATAATGGATGTCTGGCATGGCAAGATGAAATGATTTAAGCTGCTCAGTAAAATGTATCTGTTATGTTTAAATGTACTTGTGATGTAAAAATTTCCATGTAATGATAACATTTACCTCTGTTTGCGGAGTTAAATTATAAAATACCTCCAGTAAAACTTACAAGTTCCCTCAAAAATACAATACACATGTAGTGTGTTTGTGGCGGCGCATAAAGATACAAATAAAACACAAGATATAGTGCAAACAAAATACAAATTTTATTTTAAAAAATTTGACAAAAAAGAAGGGTTAAGGATCAGGGTGATTGGGTTTAGAGTTGGGGTTTACCTGAGGGTGAGATGGGGTGGACCTTGGGGGTGAGGAGCTGTGAGGATTGAGTGGTAGTTGATGAGGATGGGGTTACAGGGGAAGGGGCAACAAATTAAAGGATTTGATCATGGATGGCAGTGGAAACATTGGGGATAGATGACAAAGTGGAATCATGGGAATCAAAAGACAAACTGGAAGGTACAGACAAAGACACAAGGGAAGGTAGTTACAAATTGGTATTTGAGGGTGGAGGTGGTGGGTTCAGTTTGGGAATGTTTTTTTTTTTTTTTTTTTTGGCTGCCGGTCTTCGATCTGGTGGAAAGATGTTTTGTGTTTTTTTTTTTTTTTTGTTTGTTTTTTTCTCCTCAATTTTCTTGGCCGAGTGGGAGTGGTGGCCTCTGTAGCAGTTATCTGGAATGGTGCTGGACTGGACAGCATCGTGGATACTGCTGGCTGCAGGGGGACTGGACTGGGCTGCATCGTGGATAGTGATGGCTGCAGGGGTGCTGGACTGGGCAGCATCGTGGATAGTGATGGCTGCGGGGGTGCTGGACTGGGCAGCCAGATACTGCTGGCTGCATGGGTGCTGGAATCTAGAGCATGGTGGATGCTGCCGGCTGCAGGGGTGAGGAACTCGGCAGCTTGGTGGATCTGTGAACTGGAGGCGGTGGTGGTGAAGGATAGTTCAGTGCTGTGGGAGTTGGAAAATAGGTTGCTGGTAATATACTGCGGCCTGTGGATTGTAGCTTTGGGACTGCTGTTGTTGCAATGCGTGGCTGTAAGCAGCCTGGTATGGCCTGCATGTTCAGCTGGAGTTGAGGCGTAAGGATATCCGACACGCTCCGCTCCATCGCTGAAAAAAAAGTCTTGCTGGTCTCTCAAGGTCGGTTTCCATATGGTCAAGGCATTTGTTGACATCCTGTATAAGTGTGTTCATATGGTTAAACCCACTCTTCAGTCTGTCACCAATCACCCTAATCCCATACTGGAAGACCGATCAAAGGCTATGTGCACACGTAGTTTTGAGAGCTGCGGATTTGTAAAAATCCGCAGGTCAAAAGTCCTGCGGTTTACCTGCGGATTAGCCCTGTTTTCACACCTCACAATGGATAAGGTGTGAAACCGCATCGGATTCCGCACAAAGAATTGACATGCTGCGGATTGTAACCCGCAGCATGTGCACAGCGTTTTTGGTTTGACCATTGAAAACAATGGTACTGTACAACGCAGCAGAAACTGCTGTGGACCCGCAGGGCCAGAAATGCTGCGGATTCGCAGCAGAATCCGCAGCGTGTGCACATAGCCTTAAGTGCATAAGCTCGGGCATGCCTGACCTCTCCCAGGCCCTCTGCCGCTGACGAGAAGGCCCAACTAAAGCAGAGAGAGGGCTGGGAGAGGGGAAAACCAGATGGACCGGCTGCCTGTTCCCAAGCCTGTGAAGCCTGCAAGGTTGCTCCATCGCTGGTGGATGATTGGGACTGCGTCTGTTCAGTGGCTGGTAGGTGAGGGGCCGCTTCAACAGAGGATAATCCAGGATGTGTTGTGCTGCTCCAGGTTCTGTGTGGAAAAGAAAATAAAACATTATTATTAAAAAGAGAAAAATAAAAAACAAACAAAAAAAAAAAAAAAATATATATATATATATATATATATATATCTATCTATCTCTCTTACGTTCGCTGAGCAAGCACAGGCCTCAGAAAAGCAAGGTTACGGTGGTATTTGTATTTCCGGAACTTTGAGCAGCACCACTTTGCATCCGCTTCCTTGTCGAAGCGGTCCTTCATTGAACGTCAATGGAATTTGATTCTCTTCACTGTGAAGGGGGAAAAAAAATGAAAAAATTAATTGGAAAACAATGCACAAGGTTCACTGCCACGTCAGACCACATTGCAATACGTACCAAGATCATTTCTGGCACGTGGCGTGGCACGGTCCCAATCAGCCAGCAGCGATGTTGCACTTCTTTCCAGAGTCTTCAAATCACCACATTGTCAGAGTGCTGATGGTCATGAGTGTCCCGCAGCGGTACTCGCTCTTGCACATTGTCAATATCCAGTTTGGCTGCTTCCCATTGTGGAACCTATTAATCAAATAGAAAAAAATAATTTTAAGTAAAACTGAAATATTTATTTTACAACTCTGATGAAAAGACTACTTACACCCATCTTTCCTCCTGAGACACATGAGCCCGACGACCCTGGGAAGAATCATTTCCACTCGACTGCTCCTGCTCTTCTTCAGTGGAAGGTACCTGTAAAGAAATTGCATGATTTAACACAGGTATAGTATTGCTAGTCACTACATTCCAATCAGTATAGCAAATGCGATTTACATAATCTTTGTCAGGGCCACCCTGGGAAGAAGACAGTTCTTCACTTGAGGACATGTTTGACGAGCAGGCAGCAGTCAAGTGAAACACTACAGAGAAGAAAAATTAAACTTTTTAAGATCCAAACACAATGTAGACAAAAAAAAAAAATCCATGGATACCAATACTTACATTACAGGTAGTAGTACAACAGCACAGCAGTAAGCACAGGCCAGGGACAGGCGGCAGCACCTGGAGAGTCGACCAGTCTACTAGGAACAGAAAAAGCATTAAGAGAGACATTTTCAAAGCTTCTGTACTTACATAGACAATGTTGTCCTCACCAGGACAGAAAGCAGCACCAGGAGACCAACGCAACACCAGGAGATTCGACAAGCCTAAAAGTAACAGGAAAAAAAAATTAGTACAAAGAACAAACTGCAGCGAGAGAGACAGACATTTTCAAATGATTTATACTTGCATAGCCAGTCTTGTGCAATCATCCAGAAAGTTATGGCCTTGCAGTGTCCACACTTCCTTTTTATAGAGTTAGCAAATAGTGAAATCACTTCCTGGACCAACTCATTAGAAGTACGCATGCGTATCGAACGCATGTGTGTACGCATGTCCTTGCGTACCAATGCTTTTCTATAGACAGTAATGCATTTTTTTTACGCACTCATCCACATGCGCATGACTGCTCATATTTGACGTATTTTTGCCGCTTCCAAAAAATGCAACATGTGGCATTCGCCAGACCCCGCCGCACACCGAGAAACGAAGCATGCGTATGCAGACGCATGCAAACTGATGCAAACGTATGTTTCTGTGTACACCATGTAAAAGATGGGTACACAAGACTCATGTGGATCTCTGCAGGTCAAACGCTGTGCACACAGACGCTAATGTGAAACCAGCCTAAGAAGGCAACTTTCCATGACAGGAGAGGAAACACAATATCTTGAATAGGCTCAAAAGGAAGATTTCGCTGGAAAAGTATTGACAGGGCGGAAACCTGCCCTTTAATAGTACTGAGCAATAGACCCGAGTCGAGACCCGCTTGATGAAAACCAAGGATGTTTTGGCGGGAAAATCTAGCCTCCCTCAGGACTGCGGCCTCAACTGCCATGCCATTAAACTCAGGGACCGTGAACTCTGGTGGAAGAGTGGGCGTTTTGAGAGAAGATCTGGACGGTCTGGAAGCCTCCAGGGGGCGTCCATGAGCATGTTCACCAGCTCCGCATACCAGGCCTTTCTTGGCCAGTCTGGAGCTATCAGAATTACAGAGATCCCTTCTGCCTTTATCTTTTTCACGATTCTCGGAATCAATGGAAGAGGGGGAAAAAGTTAACGAAGCTGAAATTGTTACCTCGGAATCACTAGAGCATCGCAACTGATGGCCAGTGGATCCTCGGGACCTGGCACAAACTGAGGAACCTTGTGGTTCGTCCAAGAAGCCATCAGGTCGACGTCCGGGGTGGGGTGCCCGATCTCTGGCAAATCTCTGGTTGAAGACTGCGGGCCTGAGAGACCACTCGCCCGATGTGAGACCCTGACGGCTCGGAAAATCGGCAGCCTAATTTTCCACTCACGGAATGTGCATGGCTGATATGGCGGGAAGGTGATGTTCCGCCCATTGCAGAATTCTTGTTACCTCTAACATAACCTATTTGCTGCGAGTCCCGCCTTAATGGTTTGTGAGCCACGGCCATGGCTTTGTCCGACTGTATGTGGACCGGCTGGCCTGCGAGGAGGGTCTGCCAGCGGCGAAGGGCAAGGAATATTGCACTGATCTCCAGGAGATTGATGGGGAAGAGCGGCTGTTCCAGCGGCTGTGTGATGTAGAAAGACCGCTCCCCAACTAAGGAGACTGGCGTCAGTGATGACCTGCCACTGGAGAGGAAGAAAGGACTTCCTTCCTAGGACTGAAGCTGCTATCGTCCACCAGGTCAGGGACTGCCTCTCCTTGAGAGGCAGAAGCACCGGCCTGTCCAGGGAGATGGACTTCTTTTCCCAAGCCAACAAGAGGGCCAGTTGAAGAGGACGGGTATGGAGCTGGACAAACGGAACGGCTTCCATGGCGCTGATCATCTTTCCCAGAGCTCTCATGCAGGACCGTAGTGTGCGGGGAGCTGGTCGCTTTAGAGTGCGGATCCCCAGGCAGAGGGAGGAAAACTCCTTTGGAAGGAAGACACAGGCTTGGGTCATGTCGAACTTCATGCCCAGGACCAGAGCTGAGCTGGGGTCAGGGAGGACTTCTCTCTGTTGATCATACAGCCGAGCAGTACCAGAGTGTCCAGAGTGATTTCAAGGCTCTGGTCGCAGTCTCAGCGGCACGGCCCCGTTGATCAGAAGATCGTCCAAGTAAAGAATTATGAGAACCCCCTTGGAGCGAAGGATGGCCATTACATTCGTGAACACTCTCGAGGCAGAGGCCAGGCCAAAAGGAAGGGCCTTGAACTGATGATCCTCTTGAGTCGCAAACCGTAGGAATCTCTGATGCTGAACACACAGGAATGTGAAGATAAGCATCGTGAATGTCTACAAAGCAAAGAAATTCTCCTAGTTCCATGGAGGCAATTACCGAACGTTAGGACTCCATCCTGAAACGGTGGGTCCAAACATGACGGTTCAGTCGCTTGAGGTCCAAAATCGGACGGAGCGATCCATATTTTTTCGGGACAACGAAGAGATTGGAGTAGAACCCTGAAAACCGTTCGTTTTGAGGAATGGGTACGTTTACTCCTGAGCGTAGTAGGGAAGAAACGACCTGAAGAATCCGTGGGGCCTGAGACGGATTTGGGTGCTTAAGTCTGCCGGCCGGTGAAAGGAAGAGCTATTCTCCTATTGGCTGACAAGCCCGGGTGCATGAACAACCAGGGAGATCTGCTGGCCGGCGAAAACGAAAGTACCCCTACAATTTGCTGACACACCGAGGGCGTGCTAGCTGGGAAGGGGAAGCTTTGTGATAAAAGCGAGGAAAAAGCGTGCACTGCGGGGGGTGTGGCCAGAAGAAGAGGATGAAGAAGCCTCTTATTGGCCAAAATAGAGCACGCAAGTTAAACGTGCGGCAGTGGGGAGAGGATTCAAGGGGAGGGGGGCTGCCTGCAAATACAAAGAGCGGCCATGATAAAAAATGGTTACGGCTGTGCTGGCTGCTCCCTATACCTGACGTCACATTGTCCCTTAGCAATGAAGGGGACAGTGCTCCCAGGGGATGCAGAGGGACCCGATGACACCTGCCACTGCAAAGGGAAAAGTTTGGAGACATACCTGTGCGGTGAGTCCCGGTTCCTCTGCAGCGATGAGGATTACATCAGGAGCCCTCAGGGTGGGTGAGGGTCACTGGAATTGGGTATCCTCCTTCCTGCACAGACTCTGGACGGTGCAGGAGACGGCGTCAACCCCTTACCAGAAGGAGGAAGGTCACCACTGGTGACCACCATCTTTGTCCCAGACCTCTCCGAGGAGAGGGGTGGGGTGGGGAAGAGGCAAGGACTGGCCACTTAAGATCACTCTGAAACACCGTAAGGGTGACGGGATAAAGTCCTGCTTGCGGGTCCAAGAGTGGGCGATGTGGGTGACACCACACTGCTCTCTGTCACATTCGTACGGGAAACCAGGGTGGGAAGTTGCACCCTATTACCCTAAGAAAAAGGAACCTGAAAAACAAAGGGAACAAGATTGATAAACACAAACGGGGAGCCTGCAAAGGAAAATGCGGATCTGGGAGCAGATCCAGAGCCGTTCCTACAGACACTAAGCTTAAACTGGTACTCTGTGGCGGTCAGTGGGTGTATACTGCTGAGGAGGAGCTATTTTTCCTTTTTTGCCTAGTGTCAGCCACCTAGCAACAGCAGCATACACCCATAGTTACCTGTGTCCCCCAATGAAGCGATAAAGAAATTAACTTTTCTCCCCAGCAGCGTTCCAGTTTCAGTAACTGCTCTGAGAATACAGTGCGGCGGTTGTAATCGCACCCCTGGCATTTGGGTCGGCTGCCGGGCGGGGGGCATGGTTACGGACGATTCTCTGTATTCTCAGAGCAGTGACTGAACCGGCGGCACCCGTGCGACTGAAACTGGAACACTGCCATGGAGAGAGAATTTAATTTCCTCCCACAGTGTTGGGATAAGTGCAGGTATAAGGCTATGTGCACATGCTGCAGATTCACCTGCGGGTTTTTTCTAGCGGAACCGCAGGTAAAGTGACCTGTGGTTTTGCTGCGGTTTCATACCTCTACTATGTTAAAGGTGTGAAACCGCAGCGGAATCCGCAGAAACAATTGACATGCTGCGGAAAAAAAAAACGCAGAAAATCCGCACGGAAAAAAAACGCAGTTTGAGCACAGCGGTTTTGAAAACCCATAGGGTTACATGGTACAGTACCATGTCTGCGGAACTGCTGCGGTTCCGCAGGGCCAAAACCGCAGCGGAACCGCAGCAAAAACCGCAGCGTGTGCACATAGCCTAATAATGCTGTTAACCCCATATCTACAGGTTAATGGTGTAATTTTTCGGGTAACCGGTTCCTTTTGAGATCTGTGCTGCTGCTCATATTATCATTCATTTCTAACATGTTTAATAGGGTTGAGGTCAGGGATCTGTGCATAATAATCGAGTTCTTCCAAATATGGCAAGCCAGTTTATAGCCCTTGCTTTACTTTGGATTCATTGTGGAATGGAAAATAATCTTCTGTTGTTAAAGGTCGAACACCTGTAAGATTTTCCTCCATTCCGTCCCTGAAAACTAACTCAAATAATGAGTAACAGCCCTAGTCCTCATTTCCTCCATCCATCGAAACTTAACATTTTGTTTCCACACATTTGTGCAATCGGTCAAGTTGTAGCTTTAGATTTAAGTATAAACTAGGCCTCCTAATGCCCTTTTTAATTGAAGCTTTAGCTGGATGTTTTAATGTACACTGAGTACCTCCCCTCAGTGGTGCTGCTTCACTGATTCCGGAGCAGCCTTTTTTTTTCTTTCGTGCCCCTCCATTTCTAAGTTAAGCCCCCAGTAATAATGATGGAATTCAGCCAATTGGTTGTATACCGCAGAACTTCAGTGAGTGTTTGGCCAGCAACAGAGTAAAAAAATCAATCAAAACAACGGCGAGAATGCAGAGACGTTTAGCATGTACCAGGTGATGGAAAGGTAAATTTACACCATTATTACAGAGGGGCGTAACTTTGGAGGGGCAAAGAAACAGGAAAAAAAGTTTTAAAATCGGTTGAGCAGCAGCCATTGGGAGGAGGGTACTCTTAAAGTTGAAGGTCTTTTAAAGGAAATCTGTCAGCTGGTTTTTGCTATGTAATCTGAGGGCATAATGTTGTAGGGGTTTCAACACTGAAATAAGGGATGTGCCATTTATCAGGTTAAGTGCTGCTGTTTACTTACAATGAAGGTTTAGATCACCAGTATATGAACACTGCTGTGCTAGCTTTCACAAGCCTGTAAGACCAACCATGCCCCCTTCTCTAATAAGTAGCTCACTGTCCATATACAGTATACACAGAGAGCCTGGTTGTGGACTACATCCAAGAACTGTGTCACAACTGCTGCACCCAGTCAACTAAGTGATATATTGCTGGAATCAGGGTCTCTCTGCCTACATTGTGCTGTTCTGCTTGCTGTGACAGATTCCCTTTAAAGTGCTGAAGTGGTGTGTTGTAATTTGATGATATAACTGTATATATTGGTGGATTACAGGACCTGCAGGCACAAGATAGAGCACACAGGATCGGTCAGCAGAACGAGGTGCGCGTGTTGCGTCTGTGCACGGTCAACAGTGTGGAGGAGAAGATTCTTGCAGCAGCTAAATACAAGCTGAATGTTGATCAGAAAGTCATTCAGGCGGGCATGTTTGATCAGAAATCATCAGGCCATGAAAGAAGGGCATTTCTGCAAGCTATTCTGGAACATGAAGAACAGAATGAGGTAATTTTCCAATATACAATTTTATCATAGAACTTGAGCTGATGCGCTTGATGCAGTTTAATAGATCATAACAATTAGTTTTCATAGGAGGCTTTGATCTTTGTAAAGTCTTTTCTGCCTTACAAATACATTTAGTTTGGCTGTTTATTGGAATAAGCCATTTTATTTTAGTTCCTCTGTAGGCTTTTCTATTACTGTTTTGGATTACTAAAACACTTCTTGCCATGCAAAAGAGCAGTATAATGAAAATTGACTCTTTAATCCACTTAATTAGTATCCTTCTCCTGCTAGGTTTTGGTCCTTTTTTACCTTTTTGGTCTAAAGAGATTTATTACTGAATATCCAGATTGTAATCCTCATAGGTAAATATACCTACTCAAAAGTAAACATAGGCTGAAAGAGGATATAGTGGTCTCTGTGGGACATTTGTGTTTCCTGCACGTTGTCTACCGTCTTCCTTTTGTATGTGTGGTTACTGTAAGTTACCTTAACGCTCTTGTTTACCTATGGCAAGCTACAGAATGTTTTCCACAGATGTGGACTTATCCGTATCTGAGGGATCCTACCGTATATACACTAGAGCGTTTCTAAGCAGACCTTACTTCTTGCTACTTAACATTAGTCCTAGAAGTACGTGTTGAAATTTTAGATTTTACTGAGAATAGTAAAAACCTAGGCATCACTAGTGTAGTGGTTAGTTGTCTTTTGATTCAAATGTTTTTCAGGGATGTTGCAGTTTTCCTAAGCTACCGCGATGTCCTTCTGTTAGGGCCCCCAATAGGTCAGTTATTTCCAGTAAACAAAAGTAATGGTGATTGCCAAAAATATTTGCAGAATGACACAGAATTTGCACTAAATAGATTTCTCCAAAGTAAAAAGACCTCTTTAGCCTTTTTAAGCTGTATGAGTAGTCAATTTTTCGTAATGCAATTTTATTAATTTGTTTCCCATCTGTGTGTGTGTGTCAGTCCCAGTACACCAATTGCCTTACTACACTGTACTGGAGTGCTTAGGGGTGCCATGTTATATCATTATAAAATGTTATTTTATCATGATCCGAAAACTCAACGCTGAGGGTGAAAGGGTGGAATGTGAGGCGTATGCCTCTTATGCGAGGCAGGAAATGGTGTTATCCTCCATGTGCTTCTCGCCGACAAATCTTTCTCCTGTCAGAGATTTCTGTAAGATTAGTGGGGGAAACTACCCTAACGTCCATCTTGATTTTGAGTGGCGGTCCCATTTTGTCAGAGTTGGGTGAAAATGGCTTAAAAGCATTGATCGGTGCTTTAGAGTTAGGGTGCAGGCACCTGCCATTGTTTGAAAAAAATGCAAGAAAAAGCATTAAGCTCTCATATTACACTTCCAGAACCATCCAGTATAAAACAGACAATTTAATGTATGTGAATACCCATGAGACTGATTTCAGAGGATGGATGCATTTATAGGCTTCATTGTGTCCTGAAATTTCTAGAATTCTAGTTGCGTAAAGTCTTCAAATTAAATCTGGTAGGCCTCAAAGAAGACCAGGCTCATCTTGTCATGGAGTTTCTTGGTCTTCCCACTCGTTTGTCTCTCTGACTTCATATTGCTTAGAAGCAAATATGGTCCGATTGTTCATATGATGTACAACCAAACGTTTAATATTAAGGCAATTGAGAACGCTTTCCTCTGTAGTGTCTGCAACAGGGGACAATCTGGTGGCACATGGTGGCCATTAAGATGAAGTGCCATCCACATATTACTTTAATTACTGTTATGCTTACATTGCTGTCCCATTGGGGCTTACAATCTATCATTATGTCTGTGGAGGTGGCTGGCAAATTTTGACTTGGGGCAAGCACGCAGCAGTGGCCCATGAGCAGCGGCCCATCTTTATTGTATTTACCTATGGCTACTTCATAACGGGAGTAGAGGTTACAAGGCTTTTAAAGATAAAGCGGGAGTAATGATGGGATAGTTGTGGTCGAATGCTGTTTAGATTCTCAATCACTTCTACCAGTGTTCCACTGAGGGGTGTCTGAGACTCTAGTCGGCATGTGACCATAATGATGCAAATTCATACTTTGCTAGGAATACACAGAAATCGTGACAGCGTGTGGACAGTACTCCATCACTATTCCGCAATCTGCAGTGACAGACTACAAATATTTGATCTCTGAAAAGCATGTTTGAAACTAACTATGTTTGAAACTAACAGTATGATTGAAACTAACAGTATGCGGCTGGTAAATTGCATGTTGTGTTCAGATTTGATTAAAGGGAATCTGTCACCAGCAGGGCCGTGGAGTCTGTAAGCCAAACCTCCGAATCCTCAATTTCCATGACTCCACGACTCCGACTCCTTCATACATGACTCATGTTTAAGTGATAAATTTACTCTAGTATAATGGTAACATCAGGCTTTTAATCATCATTATTATGATAAAATAATCAAGCCATTTTGATAGAACATAAAATATATTTATTGGAATACAACTTTAGAGCTAAAAAACTTTTGCATATTTACAATTTTATAATACACTATGCAGTAAGTGGAAAAAATCATTTTTCAACAAAAACGTACTGAATAACATTTGTGCAGTCTATGAATTTATGAGAAATAGAATTGCCTCTATCACATCCTCCTTCATAGATGACCTCAAATCTGACCTAATTATTTTAAGGCTAGAGAACAACCTCTCTACACTACTCTGCACAGTCAGTTTTGATGAACGATTTAACTCTTCTACTTCTTTGAGAGCAAGTGAAAAATGTTGCTGAAATATGGTCAATGTTTTCTGTGGGAGTGGAATCTTTTTCCCTACGGCAACGCTTTGCCTGCTCCATGTCATCCAAATACTTTTCTAAATCAAACGGCAGCAGCACTGGCAGGACCCGAGGCCTCTTGTTCTTGGCCGTACTGTAGCCCACTCATTCGAACTGCTACCTCAATCAGAGCTTCTTTTCCTTTAGTAAGCTGTTGAATATCCAGCAATATAAGCAATATACGATGACTCGGGTCCACATAAACAGCTGCCAGAAGAATTTTATTTTCTGCTATTAAACCTCCTCTTTTGGACAGGTAAAACAACAAGTTCTTCCACTCCTTTATAAAAATGCCAGGAGCAAAATCCTCAGCTTGTAACTTTAGTCACTGTAAATGGGTGATAAAGCAATTCCTTCAATTCAGCCGCCTGTGTCCATTTACTTTATGGCGCTTCCACCAGACATGTAACATATCTGTGTTATCATCTCCACACCTCCAGCACACATCTGGGGACTTTCGGTAGATCTTAGACAATCTGTATGGTGTGAAGTACCACCTGTACAGCAGCATTCTGGCGTTCTCTAGGTGATTGGTACAATTAGTGTGTCCATATCATTGAGAAGGACGTCCGCCACTTCCCCGGGGTGATCCCGAATTGTAGATCAGTCTCCCATTTGTGAAGATACGAGTCCAGAGAGGGGAAGGTTTCCTCCAGCATATGATTGTAGCTTATGGACAGCGCTCTTATCTGCCGCGTGGGGGCGAGGAGCTTTGCTTATAATTTGGAGGGTTGTGAGAATTTTAGATCTTTTTTTCCCTGTAGAAAATGTCTAGTTTGTAAATATTTATAATGATCTTTATGTGGAAGGTGCTATTTCTCTCTGATCGTAGAGAAGGATAATAATAATCCTTCCTCGTACATATCCCCAACCAGTAGTATTCCTAGGGATTTCCAGTTTTGAATTTCGAGGTCCGGAATTTACATCTCCAGAGTCACTATAGGGGCTTTAGAGAACGCTAAATTGGTAGTATGCAGTTTATTGATTAGAATGCTCCACACTTCCAGCACTGCTTCCACCGTTGGTGGTGGACATAATTTAGTAAAAAGATGCAACATTTGAGGATTTTGAGATTTTTCTCGATTTCTATCCAATGTCTATCTTTCATTCCACATCATTCTCTCAGTTGTTCAAATATGGCTGCCCTATTTTGCCTCACCACTGAGGGCAGCCTAATCCTCCCTCTTTTATTGGGATTTATAGTATATCTGCTTTTAACTCTATGCTGTTTTTCCTGGCATATGTATTTTAATATGATTGTTTGTAACTCTTTGAGTATTTTCATAGGGACTGTGATAGGGAAGTTGCGGAATACGTACAATATTTGGGGGATTATGAATATTTTTACGGATGCTATTATTCCTAACCACAGGACATGTCGTGTTTCATGTGCAGCATGTCGCCTTTTATCTTTTGTCTCAGTGCCTCATAATTTAATGAGAGCATTCTATCTACTGAGGGCTCCAAGCGGATTTCGAGATGTTATGTTTTCATTATCCCACTTAAAGGAGTACTTGGCGTTTAGGTTTACAGAATGGGGGATGGAGGGCATTAGATTTAGAATTTGGCATTTAGGTACATTCAATTTATGTTGAATCTATTTTTATTGAAAGATCAAATAGACAAAGAAAACATACAAAATGATGAAAGTTATATACCCATCTGAGCAATATCACATTATAAACAATCACTTATAAATCCGGCTCGACTGTTAGAATGAAATCTCGCATATAGGTTACATTAAACATCTTACTTAAAATGAAACAAACTGGAGAGTAAACTTTCCTCTCTTGTTATCTGAGTTCTTAGCAACATAGATGGGTAGGTATCTTAAAACAATAGCCATAATCATTCATAGTACAGTTCACATGTATCAGCAGGTTATATCTTAGAGAGAAGAAGGAAAAAAAAAAGGCCAATTTAAAGAGAGATAGGGAAAAGAACACAAGAAAAATTAGGATGGAACATTTAGGAGTAATAAAGGAGGGAAAAGGGGGAAGGGAGAGGCGGGGGGAGAAGGAAGACGGGCACCAAACTTCCGAGCCGGACCCTAAGAAGCCTCCTCAATCAGTTGAGATAGCCCAGCAGTTTCTTTAAACGATCCAGGGATTCCAGATGCGAGTCAGACGGGTGCTGTCCCCTTCCATCTCAGCCATCAGCTCCTCCATTCGGTAGATAGCTGCAAATTCCGACACCCATTCCGCCATTGTTGGCGGTACTGCTACTCACCAATGGCGTGGGATTACCATACGTGCTGCAGTGACACAAAACCTGAGAAGACTTTGTTTCTGGGCCGATATGGAACCCGGAAGGATCGAAAGGATAGTAACTTGCGGGGAAGGGAAAACAACATCTCCGGTAAATTTTTGATAAGCCGAGAACACCTTCTTCCAAAAGGGTTGTATAGCGGAGCACTGCCACCATATGTGGTATAGTGTGCCTCTCTCGGTTCCACACCGCCAACAAGTGTCCTCAACTGACGGAAAAATAGACTTCAATCTAACGGGGCACAAATACCATCTGGTTAGTATCTTAAAATTTTTCTCCTGTGTGCCCCTGGCCAGGGACATTTTGTGTGTGAATAGGTAAGCTTTGTTAAGATCCTCTGCCGAGAATCTACAGCCCATCTCCTCCTCCCATGCCCGAATGTAACTCGGAATCTCCTCCGAGTCCTGAAACTCCTTATATAGGAGAGAAATCAGATGAGAAGGAGGGTCCTGTAGCTGAAATAAGCTTTCCATTCTTGACATAGGGGGGAGAGAGGTGCGGCCCACCATTTGTCTTTGGACAAACGACCTCAGCTGATTATATTCCATCCAGGAGAGCCTCCCACTGGGAGACTGTTCTTGTAGAGTCTCCAAAGGTGGAATATCTCCTCCCACCAGTACCTGGCCCAGGCGTAAGTCAGAGCTAATGTCCCAGCCTAAAAAACGATCCCTGAGGCGACCCGGAGGAAAGTCCGGGTTGCCAAAAATTGGTGTCAACGGATTCAAGGCACTAATTAATTTCTTATTAATTTTTATATGTTTCCAGAGTCGTAATGTCTCTTGTGCCAAAAAGCCTGTGGATCCCTGAGCCGCCTGTAGTAAACTCATAGCATCGGATCCAAGGAAGATGTCAAAGGATGTCTGTTCCAATTGAACCCATTGTTTAGAGCAGTGGCCATACTGCCAGTCGAATAGGCGCGCTAGTATGGAGGCCCTATGGTAAAGTTCTAAATCAGGGAGGCCCGCACCCCCTCTGGATTTCGGAGTAGGCAGACTGGTATATTTTAATCTGGGCCTAGAAGCCCGCCAAACAAATCGGACCAATGCGGATCTGATGGTCTGGAAGAATGCCCTCGGCGGTGTAATCGGGACCGCCTGAAACAAATACAAAAACCTGGGAAGAACATCCATCTTAAAGGAGTTAATCCTACCAAACCATGAAATATTCTTTCGCCCGTACTCTCTCAAACACTTCAGGGTCGATTCCAGAAGGGGTAAATAGTTAAGTTTATAAAGGTCGATCATGTTGGAAGGAATTTGAACACCCAAATATTGGATAGCTCCATTCTTCCACCTAAAGGGGAAGTTCCCCATTATTCTCGTAAGTTCTTCAGGTCCCAAGGATATATTAAGGGCTTCGGTTTTCTGAAAATTAATTTTTAAAATTACTGACTGCACCATATTTTTTTGAATTCCATCATCAGCGACGGCAGGGAAATGTGTGGCTGAGATACATACAGTAGGAGGTCATCTGCGTAAAGAGAGACCTTATAATGAACTCGATCCACCCATAGGCCGTGCACACTGGGATTCCCCCTAATTGCTACCGCCAAATGTTCCATGACCACCGTGTATAAAAGGGGCGACAGAGGGCATCCCTGTCGTGTGCCGTTCCCGATAGCTATAGGATCTGACAATGCGACATTGACCCAAACTCTCGCCGAAGGGCTGGAATATAGAGCCGCAATCTTTTGTAAGAAGCGGCTCCCCAGGCCTATTTGCCGTAGGGCCGAGAACATGAATCCCCAGTGTACCCGGTCAAAGGCTTTCTCCGCGTCGATCGACAGCAGCGCCATCGGTTTATGTTTTGATTTAGCATCTGCAGTCAGAATGAGGGTTTTGTTTATCCCATCCCTCGCCTCCCTCCCTTGTACAAACCCCACCTGATCCGAGTGCACAATCAAAGGCAGAAGGGGAGCTAATCGGTTAGCCAAAATTTTTACGTAAAGTTTCACATCTACATTAATGAGTGATATTGGGCGTTAATTAGTTACTATTGTAGGATCCTTTCCCGGTTTCGGTATCACTGTGATGAAAGCCTCTAAGGATTGTGGGACAAATGGGGCGTCGCCTGCGATGGAGTTTAAGACCTGTGTCATAATGGGGTTAAGTTGCTCTCGAAATGTCTTGTAGAAATGAGAGGAAAAGTCGTCCGGTCCCAGGCTCTTACCAGCTGGAGTGTTCCGAATTACCTCATCAATCTCCTCAGTTGTGAAATCAGTTTCTAGTGGTTGTTAGATCTGTAGTCAATGTCGGGAGGGCGGTATCATGTATGTACGCCAGGGCTGTGGAGTCGGTAAGCCACAGTTGCGACTCCGACTCCTGGATTTTATCAGGCTCCGACTCCTTCATAAATGGCCAATTCATAACAACAAATTTACTGTTGTAAAATATTAAACATCGTGCTTATTCAGTTTCTCACCATCGTATAAGTAATCAGACCACTTAGAGCAAAAACTACATTTATTAGAATACAATTAGAATATAGCAAATAACTTTTATAAACTTTTCTAAACTGTAAGTAAATATGCATTAAACACTTTTATGCAGTTAATAAGAAGAAATCTATAAATTTGTCCTCAGAAAAAGTATTGCCTCTGTCAGATCCTCCTTCATGGATGCCCTCAAATCTGATCTAATTATTTTGAGAGCAGAGAACAACCTCTCTACACTAACTTGTGTTGGTGGCAAAGCAGTAACCACTCGGGCAACATCTCTGACAATGTCAGGATACAGAGGAATCGCTTGTTGCACTGTTATTTTTGATGAACGGTCAAATTTCTCAATTTCTTTTAGTGCACATGAAAAATTCTGCTGAAATGTACTGGCTGTGTTCCTTGATGGAGATGACTCTTCTATGCGGGAACGCTTTGCACGGTCCTTGTGATCCAAATATTTTTCGAAATTAAATTCTTCATCAGTTGATGATGAGGGTGAAGATGTGGCAGGACGACCAAATTCTTCTTGTTCCTCCTGACTGTTCTGCAACCCTTTCATCCTTACTGCTATTTCAAACAGAGCTTCTTTTCCTTTACTTAGCTGTTGATCATCTAGAAGAATCCGATGCATTGGGTCTACATAAACAGCTGCCAAAAGAATGTTATTTTGTAATAGTAGCTCCTCTCTCCGTTTCATTGATGTAGCAATGCCACTTGCAATTAACCCTCCTCTTTGGGACAGGCGAAACATCAGGTTCTTCCACTCCTTTAAGAAAATACCTGGAGTTAAGTCCTCTGCTTGTAATTTTTTAGTCACACTAAATGGGTGCTCTAGCAATTTTTCCAGCTCAGTCACCTGATTCCACTGACTTTCATTTAGCGTCAGTTGAGGGTTAGCCATGTCTACAAGAAAGGTTTTCAGTTCAACCAAGCGCTGAATCATTAAGTAAGTACTGCCCCATCGTGTGGCTTGATCAATAATTGCCCCTTTTCCAGCACGTCTCTTCAAAATTGAGTCAACTTTAGGGGTTCTGGCAACAGTAGCCAATTTTCTCACCTTGCCAATCAGTGCAGCAGCATGTCCTTCTTGCAGACTGTCTCTTATAGCCAGCTGTAGCGTATGCACAACACAGCGCATGTGATGAATGAAAGAACATATTGACACAGTTTCAACAAGATCATCTAAACTATCATGTTGCTGTTCATCTGAAGCAACTTCAGTTTGCTCCACAGTTACAATACTGTGTTCCTCTATTTCAAACATTTCTGTGTCTGTGGACCCAGAATGTTCTTCTAGCTGCTGGTCACCATCATTACTCTCATTCATTAGCTTAATAGTACTTATCATATTTGAAGCATTGTCAGTTACGACAGAAAGAACTTGCTCTTTTTTAAGTTCATAGTCTTGCAGAACCTTTTCCACCAAGACCTGGAGAAACTCACTGGTGTGATGAGCTTTGGTGTCTTTTACTGCCAATGTCTTGGTAACTATTTCATTTTTGTCACAAACAAATCGGACATTGATGGCAAAATAGTTCACTCTGTGACGTGTGCAGGCATCCATTTTAAGAAACAGAAAGCGTCCCTTGAGAGTTTTTTTAAGTTCTTCCTTTTGTTTAAAAGCTTCTTCGATTACTAATTTTCTAATACTCTCTCTCTCCAGAGAAACACCAAGCTTGCGGGCCATTTCCCCATTCAGACACATAAAAGCTGGTCGTGAAAATAATGAAATAGGCACACTATCCTTTACAACAAGCTCTATGATCTGTTTTTTAAATGTATCTACTGTCATTGTCACAGTAACTTTGTCACTGACAAAATATCTTGCAACTGATGGCTGCAAAGTTCTCTGCTCCTTTGTTTGGCTGGAAGAGCTGGGCACTGGTTCATTGGTTTGGTTGCAGTCTTTCTCATCCACTGCTTTCAGTACTTCTGGATGAAAGCGCTGTAAATGTCTCTTTAGATTAGAAGCTCTGGTAGGAGCATTTTTATCTTTGCCTGAATATGCACTCATCTTGGCTTCACAGCATTTGTTTTCGTCTGCATCATTTGTCATACACTGACAGACA
This sequence comes from Dendrobates tinctorius, assembly GCF_039654945.1. Lineage (NCBI taxonomy): Eukaryota > Metazoa > Chordata > Amphibia > Anura > Dendrobatidae > Dendrobates > Dendrobates tinctorius. The sequence continues at coordinate 191,001 of NW_027361796.1, forward strand.
TAATGTTTTCTATCTTGAGTGATGGTGAAATGTTCAAATACAGCTGATTTAATGTGATGCTTCTTTGACATTCTCAGGATTTTAATTCTGCATTCACAATCCAAATGACAATTGTTTTTCCTAAAAACAATTGTACAAAATTATTGCCAGGTCGTACAACTGATATAGTGGTCAGTAATACTGTTATTATTCCTCATGTACTCACAGTTAACTGATGCAAAGTTTGTTGAAAGGATAATACTTCTTACAGTCTTCCTCTTCTGAGTAGCAGGCAGCTGTGAGATGCTTGGAAGACGCACACCTAGTATGATCTAGTCTAGAGGAGGAGCTTTACTACTAAGAATTTGCAACACATTTTCACTTTCAGTTTCATACATTGTAAGTAGGGGGGTTGGGGCAGCATGAGGTTAACCAAGTATAAGATTAGATAAGGGCAGTGGAGAACAGTGACACACAAGAAGTAAGAAATGTCTCTATCTCCAGCAGAACTGCTTATCACTGTTGTTCATAGTTTGATAGAACATATATATTTGAGTAACATTAATAAAATTCATATGAAAATTCTATTCTGAAATATTAATACATTTTTTTTAAAGCTGGAGTCGGTACATTTCTACCGACTCCAACCAAAACTAACTCCGACTCCACGACTCCGACTCCACAGCCCTGATGTACGCCTCAATTAATGGTTGGGGGTCCAGAGGCGGCTGAGAGGGATCACCTCCCTTAATATTGTATAATGCATGGTAGTAGCGCCGCATTACGTCAAGGATTTCGGTTGGGTTTGACGTCACCTGACCATGAGGTTTCTGAAGGGACGGTATATATGTGGTCTGACAACGTGGGTGTAGAAATCTAGCTAGCGTACGTCCACATTTATTAGCTTGTCCATATAGAAGACTCTTAAAACTAATTCTATGAATACGGGACTGCTCGTTTAGCAGGGATTTCAGGTCGTCCCTACATTTGATCAAGTCAGTCTGCGTCTCCACTCTTAAGTCATTCTTATTGTTTGTCTCCAGAATTAATATTTTTTCCGTAAGATCCCTAATTTCCATGTTTTTCAATTGCTTCCAGCGGGAACCGTGTTTAATAAGTACCCCTCTAAGGACACATTTAAGAGTTTCCCATTTGGTAGGCATAGCGGTGTCCTCATGTTCGTGATCTTGTAAAAATGTCACTATAGTAGTTTTAACGTCGGCTACACATGTAGGGTCTTTTAAAAGATTATCGTTCAGTCTCCACGTCCACTGCCGCGTTCCCGAATCAGGGGGACTGATGTCCAAAAAGACTGGAGCATCATCCGATCACAGAAAACTTCCAATAGACTGTTTCGGATTCCAGGCCAACGCGCAGTGGCTAAGAAGAAAGAAATCTATTCTGCCATATGAGTTATGTGGCGTGGAGAAGAATGTATAATCCTTCGTGTTGGAGTTAAGGAGCCTCCAGACATCTGTGAGGTGTAAGTCATGAAGGTCTCTTTTTAAAGAGGTCATCTGTTGAGGAGAGAGGTAAGACCTTGCCGCCGTCGAGTCCAGTGTCAGGTTAAGAGTCAGATTAAAGTCTCCCCCCAGTATAACAGCCCCTTCAGCGAAATCAGCTACAGTCTTCAAAAAAGACCTGACAGCTTGAATTTGATCTCGGCCGGGAGCGTACCAACCAGCTATAGTATATATTGTTGAAAAAAATCTGGATCTTCAAGATCATGTATCTCCCTTCCGTATCAATTAATGTGTCCAGTATAGTATGTTGGAGAGATTTGTGGAGGGAAATGGAAACCCCTCGGGATCGTGAGTCCGGGTTGGCGCTGTGGAACCAAGACGTGTAATAGCGATTGGGTATACTAGGGACATGTCCAATCTTAAAATGCGTCTCTTGTAATATCAATACATTAACTTTTTTCTTGTGCATACCGTATAAGACATGCGACTGTTTCTGTGGTGTGTTAAAGCCCCTAACGTTTAGGGAGCCCAATATGATCTTCTGTGTGGCAGTCCCACCAGGCATCGCGTTCGTAGTCTGGGATCGAGGGAATCGGGCCTCCTCCACAAGGATGGGTCCGCTCCGGGGTCCGGCGCCCGTTGTAGGGAAGGGGGAAGGTTAGTGGGGTGGGGATAGGTTAGATACAGAGAATAAAGAGTTAAGAATTAGAAAAACAGAAGGAAACAATATAATTAACAATGCGGGTGTGATTAAGCACACACTCACAGACAATGTGAAACCAGGTGGAGGTATGCACTAATTGCTGTACGCCTCAATGGCAGGACAGCACCTCCAAGGGGGGTAAGTGTACGGCAAGAAAAGAAATGGAGACCCGTCTCCCCCGGTCCCCAACTTTACAATGAAATAACCTTCGCTTGCCCCTGAAACAAGGAATCCAACCACTTAAGATTATATATACAACTTCTAACAAACCAATGAATCGTCAACTTATCACGTTTCATATTTGGCTTCAGTACCGTTAAAACCGAACATGTTAAAGACATCACACCCATTAAATCTAGATCACCATAAGCTCCCGAGAATCATGCTTTCCGTTAAATGGAGCCCCATAAGGTGGTGAATCATCTAGTTATATGGAAGTAGTCATCACAAAGACACAGCCATCCGAGGGGGGGGAGGAGGGGAGAGAGGCAAAAAGAGAAGAGGAAAAGAAATTAGACCGATCACATCATCTGATTCAACCCCCCGTTCCTCATTGCTAATAAAGCTGATCCCTCATCTCCACCCCCATCCACCCATACAGTAAATTTCCCCTAAATCACAAAACTCTGCCATCAGTCATTTTCTCCTTCTCGCGGATGTGCCCGCCCACGTCTATTGGGCCGCCCTTCGTGTCGGCGCTGTCGTTGGACGGTAGGGGTGGCCAGTCGAGGACTTCCACCTTGTGTAGATCCAGGGCAGCTGAAAATGCTGGGATTCCGCTGGGGTGGCTCAGGCGATGTACTCTGCCCCTCTTCTGAACCCTGAGGCAGAACGGAAACCCCCAGGTATAGGGAAGATCTTTTTGTCGCAGCTCCTCCAAGAGTGGGCGAAGGGCTCTACGCCTCTGCAAAGTCCATCTGGATAGATCTGGTAAGAGCTGTACGCGGGTATCCAAGTGTTTAATGGGTCCTGCTCTCCTGGCCGCTCCCATGACTGCGTCCTTAAGCTGGTACTTATGGACCCGACAGATCACATCTCTCGGTGGGTCTTGATCACTAGGGCGTGGGCCCAGAGCCCTATGAGGACGAACTAATTCCAGTGGGGTATCTTGGGGTTTATCCAATACCGAATTGAAGATGCCTCTCAAGGTGGTCTTTAACTCCTGAGGAGGGATAGTTTCAGGTAATCCCCGTACTCTTATGTTATTCCTGCGTCCCCATTTTCAGAATCGTCCAGCATCTCTGCCAGGGTCTGCAGCTGCCTAGCCTGGGCAGCCACGGCGGCTTCTTGAGCCTCTATTCTGTCATTCAGTGATGTCAGGAGCTGATCATGAGATTCAACCTTCTCTCCGCATTGTTAAATATCATCTTTAAGTATAGAAAGTTCCGCTTTGTAAGAAGATTCCAAGCGAACAATATATTGTTCCATGTCTTGTTTTGTCGGGATGTCTTTTATCTTATTATACAATAACGTGAAATCAACTCCCACGGGTGTTACATGTTGTCCTGCCAGGAGAGGGGTCACAGGCCCGTGTTGTGATGTTATGGACGTGACTAATTGAGGAGTAGGTGGGGGAGGTATGCCAGACGGCAAGTCATCTTGATGAGCATTTATTATTATGGGTTGATTAAGCTGCCCTCTCAGCTTGGGGTCTGCTCCCTCCTGTATTAGATCTTCTCCTGTGGTGGGAAGGTTGCTGTCAGGAGGATTAGTATGATTTCCCTGGGAGAATGGCACAGGGTGTGTCAGGGTGGCCCTCCCTGGGCCTGTATCAGTTACAGCGGTGTGAGGTCTGCGGTCAGCGGGGTCTCCCTGTAAGGCGCATGACTCCAGAAGAAGACTGCCCCGCTTTCTTCATATCTATCAAGCTCACCCCACTAGATCCTGGGGAGGTCCCCTCACTGTTCTCTCTCCCTCCACGTTGCTCCCCCACCTCCGGTACCTTACTCCCCGCCGACGGCGGGGCTTATTGTCCTCTGCGCGCCGCCTCCAACATGGCGCCTGCACCTGCAGCCGCCTTCTTCCCCGCTCCCACAAAGTAGCGGGAAATGTTGTGGGGGGCCTTTTCGGGTGCCGCGGGGCCTGTAGGCACACTCCCCCGGCTTCTCCTTGTGGACATTGGGGTGTTGGACATCAGGGTATGTCCCATGTTGCGTTGGTTCCCGGTGCTGGAGCAGGAGCTCTCCAGGATGCGTCCTCACTCCTCGCCAGCCATGCCACGCCCCCAGGTACATTCAATTTATAATGATACTTTGGTAAAAAGAGTGTCACTTCCGTTGCTCTATTGAGCGACTCTTCGGGATTGATAGGGGATAAAATGATGTTGCCTGCAAATTGCCCAATTTTGTGCTCTACATTACCTATTTTAATACCAGTTATCCTAGGGTGCGATCTAATTTTTTCAGCTAATGGTTCGATTATTAGTGCAAATATTAGTGCCTCATTCCATTAGTGATGTCAAATGTGTCTGACATCATTTCTGAAATGAGAACTGACGCTGACAGGTTAGAGTATAGAGGGCCAATCGCTCGAAGTATATTGCCGTCAAACCCAAATTTGGACAGCACATCGAACAAGAACCCCCAATGCACCCAATCAAACGACTTTTCGACATCTAAAGGAGCATAGGGGGTGGGAGGTCTGTCTTCCTTGGGCCATATGTGTATATCAATCATCCTCCTCGTACCATCCATGGTCTGTGTAGACTTAACAAATCCCACTTGGTCTTTATGCACTAAGGCCAAGATTTTTTTTTTGAGATCCTATTAGCTAGGATTTTGACGTAAATTTTAAGGTCTGTATTTAATTTTGAAATATGCCTAAAATTGACGGTTCGATCAGGTGTTTTCCCTCGTTTGTGGAGGGGTATAATTGTTGCATGTATCATCTTTTGGAATTTTCCCGATTTGCAAAAAATTTAGGAAAATTGATATCATGTGAGGGATTAGTATGTCTTGAAATGTTTTGAAGTATTAGCTCGTTAGACCATCAGGGTCGGGGGACTTATTTTTCATTCCTTTAACCCCTTCCCGACTTTTGAAGCCACATAGGCGTCATAAAAAGTCGTGCCAATACGACCCATGACGCTTACGTGGCGTCATGAATTAATTGCCCTCCCGCGGGTCGGGTGACTGGGGTCACTGAAAGGACACCCGACCCGCACACACAGGACACTTGATAGTTAACCCCAGGGGGCGTGGCTTAGCCCCCACGTGCCTGCGATCGCTCTGATTGGCTGTTAAAAGTGAAACAGCCAATCAGAGCGATTTATAAAATTTCACCAATGAAATTTGGTGAAATATTACAATCCAGGCATGGCCGATGCTGAAATAGCATCGGACATGACTGGACACCGAGACCCGACCCCCCCACACCAACAGATGGCACCGATCGGCCGCCACCAACTGACGGCACCGATCAGCAGCCGCTTTCATAATCTGCTCCCCCCTGCCCTCCGATCACCCCCTCTCACCCTGCACGGTGCCTCCAAAGTCCCTCTGGTCGTCCTGGTGTCCCGTCGTCCCGGATCATGGGCGCTGCCATCTTGGAAAATGGCGGGCGCGTGCGCAGTGCGCCGGCTCGAATCTGCAACGCTGCAGATTCATTCATTTATTTTGATCACTATGATAAACTTTCACCGTGATCAAAATAAAATGAAAAAACTGATGCTAAAAGAATTTTTTTGTTGGAAAAATGAAAATGTCCAGTTTTTCCATCCACGTTGCTTTAGTTCCTGTGAAGCACCTGAAGGGTTAATAATCTTCGTGAATGTAGTTTTGAGTAGCTTGAGGGGTGCAGTTTTTAGAATGGTGTCACTTTTGGGTATTTTCTGCCATATAGACCCCTCAAAGTGACTTCAAATGTGAGGTGGTCCCTTAAAAAAAAAAATGGTGTTGTAAAAATGAGAAATTGCTGGTCAACTTTTAACCCTTATACCGTATTTTTCGCATTATAAGATGCTCCGGATTATAAGACGCACCCCAAATTTTGAGGAGAAAAATAGGAAAAAACTTTTTTTTATAAAATGGTGCTTCTTATAATCTAGGCGTCTTCTTGCTTACCGGTCTGTCCCCTGGGTGCTGTCGCCCACTCTGTCCCCTGGGTGCTGTCGCCCACTCTGTCCCCTGGGTGCTGTCGCCCACTCTGTCCCCTGGGTGCTGTCGCCCACTCTGTCCCCTGGGTGCTGTCGCCCACTCTGTCCCCTGGGTGCTGTCGCCCACTCTGTCCCCTGGGTGCTGTCGCCCACTCTGTCCCCTGGGTGCTGTCGCCCACTCTGTCCCCTGGGTGCTGTCGCCACCGCGCTGGGTCCTCCAGGTGCTGCCGCCGCCGCGCTGGGTCCCTCGGGTGCTGCTGCCGCCGCGCTGTGTCCCCCGGTGCCTGCCACCGGGCTCTGTCCCGTGCTGCGTGGGGCGCTCTGCCATTCCATCCATGTCTGCGCTGAAATCTCATCTCCCGAGATTTCAGTGCCGAGATCTCCATCTGCACTTGCGCGGCGGCCATTTTCCAGGAAGCAAGCCACCGCGCAGGCATGGATGGAATGGCAGAGCCCCCCACGCAGCACGGGACAGAGCCCGGTGGCGGCGGCAGCAGCACCTGAGGGACCCAGCGCGGCGGCAGCACCCGAAGGACCCAGCGCGGTGGCGGCAAGTAACGGGCACCCGCAGCGGCAGCCAAAAAAACGTATGTTTGCATTGTAAGACGCACCCCTATTTTCCCCCCAAATTTGGGGGGGAAAAAGTGCGTCTTACAAAGCGAAAAATACGGTAACTTCCTAACAAAAAAAAATTTGTTTCCAAAATTGTGCTGATGTAAAGTAGACATGTGGGAAATGTTATTTATTAACTATTTTGTGTCATATAACTCTGGTTTAACAGAATACAAATTAAAAATTTGAAAATTGCGAAATTTTCGGCAAAAATTATCAACCTAAATTTACCACTAACATGAAGCCCAATATGTCACGAAAAAACAGTCTCGGAATCGCTAGGATGCGTTGAAGCGTTCCTGAGTTATTACCTCATAAAGAGACACTGGTCATAATTGCAAGAAATGACCAGGTCATTAAGGTCAAAGTAGGTTTCGTCATGAACGGGTTAATTGTTTGTTGTGTTTCTGTTTGGGATATTGTTTGGTTAAATATATGTAATGTGTCCTGTGGTATTTTAGGAAGTTTTACGCTCTCTAAGAACTGATTTATTAATTGAGAGGTGGGTTGTGGTATTGCAGTATTATCCGGCAGATTATAGAGGGAGGAATAGTATTGTGAGAAGGTGTTGGCGATTTCCTTGGGGTTATATATTATATATGGTAGTCCTGTATGTGGGATAATCTTTGTTAGGTCGTTTTGGCTTTAATTTTGTTGGCCAATACTTTTCCCACTTTGTTTCCCTGCTAGTAATATTTGGCTTTACTTTTCCTTAAATGATGCTCGTATTTGTGTTGGAGTAGTTGGTATAATTCATACCTTCGTTTCTGTAATTCTTGGAATATTGCGTTTGTGGGGCTATGTTTGTGCATCTCTTCTAGTGCGGTTATGTTTTGACTAATTTCCTCTATTTGACGTAGTCTTGCTTTTGTTTTGTTTTGGAACGCTATTGGGAGCATTTAACCCCAGATGTAGGCATTGTGAGCACACCATACTGTAGATATGGACACATCAGGTGTGTTATTAATTTCAAAGAATTCTGTTAGCACGTCCTGTAATTGGGGCCTAATTTTATGGGATGTGATTAGATAGTTGTTTACTCTACTTTTCATGGGGAATGTGTCGGATAGTTATATCCCTCTATGATTTGGCAGGAGACGGGTGTGGTCCGACCAGGTGATGTTCCCTATCGTGGCTTTTTGGCTGTCCTGCAATAACCATTTATCTGTGACTATTAGATCGATTCTGGAATAACCTCTATCTGAGTGAGAGTAGAAGGTGTAATCCCGCTCGGAGGCGTGCAGAACCCGCCAGACATCGTAGAGTTCTTCCGAAACGAGGGTCTGAGACAGTGATCGGATTTTTTCTTTCTTTTGAGGGGGTACCAATTTATCAATGTTGGGACAAGGGGTGATGTTAAAATACCTGCTGATTAACAGGGCACCTTTTTTATTTCCAATAATATTTATTAAATTTTGAAAACATTTTCAACGACCAAGGATAAGCAAGGAAAGCTGGGAACGGGTAACAGGAAAAAAAAAGGGAAAAAAGGGATTATGGGTTAAGACAATAGAGAACTCAGAGTGTAATCATACAAAGTTTTCCATCATATCAGTATAAGTTGCAAGTAAGATAAAGGCTTCAAAAATCAAAACCTAGCACTATAGCATGTTTAACATGAAGCCTTATATACAACCTAACAACACAAAAAAAAAAAAAGCCTAACACAAGGTCTCATCCTGATTTTCAATAAAATATACCCCTCCATTAGCATTAAGTAGAACTATGAAGAAATAATTTGTTCCATAATTTCCATTTCTTATCATACTTAATTAAAGAATCATTATTAAAAGAGAAACGCTTTTCCAAAGCGCTATGTATCCGGATATTATCCATAATATCCTCAAATTTAGGAGGGTCACTTCTTTTCCAATGTGCTGCAAGGGAATTTTTTACTACTAGAAATATATGAATTATAATGAGCTTAACAGAAGCATCCAATTTTTCCAAATCTAGTGACAAAAGAGCCATCTGAGGGGAAATAACCAAGTTCCTTCCCAAGAGATTATTTATATGTTGAGATACCTTTTTCCATAATTTTTTAATTTTTGGGCATCCCCAAAATATATGATATAAATTTCCGATCAAACCGCATTCTCTCCAACATAAATTAGAAACATCCTTATTTATAAAGGATAGCCTTGATGGAGTGTAGTACCATTTAACTATTAATTTATAATAAGACTCCTGGAGTGTCATGGATATTGTTGAGGTGTATGAATTTTTAAGGGCATATTGCCAATTATCCAATGAAGGAGCAATATTTAATTCTGATTCCCAACGTTTCATGTATGCATTATTTGTTATAAAGATATCTTTATTGAAAACTTTGTATATGTTTTTCAGGCTCCAAACACTTTTTTTCTCTGTATTGCATAAAAACAGAGAAATAATATCAAGAAACAGGGCACCTTTTTTAACCTTTGCTACTACTGCCAGGGTGTTCTAAAGAAATAGAATCTGCTTGGAGTTAGGAGCCTTAATAGAGACAATTGTGTAGGTTATTTTTGGTGCAGACTAGGATGACATATCTGCCCTCATCGTCCACTACGCCGGAGATTAGCTGGAAGGCGACTGTGTTCTTTATTGCAATTACTACTCCCCTTTTTGTCAATTGTATGGGAGTGAAATACATTTGGGAAATTTCTATTGTGCAGTCTGGGGGTCGTCTATACAATCTAGGTGGGTTTCCTGAACACTCAATACATCGGCTTTTAGGGATTTGGCCTCTTTCCATAGAATGGATCTTTTGAATGGACTATTCGGGATCTGTGTGGCTCCATTCTTAATGACGATCAGCTTCACAGGGTAGCCCCACTTGTACGTGATCTCGTTGTCCCATGGGATCTTAGTAGCTGTGGAGAATTGCCATCTTCTGTTCAGGGTGACAGCAGAGAGGTTGGGGAACACCCGAATGCTCTTGAATCTCTCTCCGGGAGCTCCAGTCTGCATGCTGCAGCTTTTGCTAATGGCTTCTTTAAAGTGGTAGAAATGAAGCCGGGCAATTACATCCCTGGGTGCAGAGGTGGGGGCAATTTTGGGTTTGGGCATCCTGTGCGCTCTATCTAGTATGAGGTCTTGCTGTCCCGCCTCAGAGACTAATGCGGTAAAAAAATGTGTTAACTCCTTCAATACGTCCAAAGCAACGCTTTCTGGTGTCCTCCTGAAGCACAGATTGTTGCATCTACAGCGGTCCTCCAGGTCCACCAGCTTCAGTTTTAGAGCGGTTATCTCCTCATCTGCTTCATTGAGTGTCCACTAAGTGGTTGTGTGGGCTGTGGTGAAATCCACAAGCTTCTCCTCAATATGGGCTGTTCTCTCCCCTATGTGTCCAATTACTTTCTGTAGTGCAGTGAGGACTGAGGTAATGTCACTTTGTAGCATGCTTTGAATCACCTAACGGGAATTTAGTGTGGCCTCTGTGATGGTGGTGGAGCTGTGCGCAGTGTCAGGTGCATATACTTGCGGTTTGGTGCCTCTGGGCTCCTGAGTGAAGATCTGCCTGCTTTCTCCTGTGCCTGCTCCATTGTGCTGAGGCTCCTCTTGTGAGGTCCGACCCCGTGTCAGTAGTTCAAACCCCCCCCCCCCCCCCCCAGAGCGCTCCACACTGCCGCTGGCCAAATGGTGAGTGCTGTGGCGGCCAGCTTGATTTTCCTGGGCGCCGCCACAAAGGCTAGTATCTTGCCCGGCACTGCTCCTGGTGGTAAGCCCCATCGGTGCCCGGACCCTTCCTGAGGTTGTGGTGAGTGACATTGCGGGCTTTCCCCGCTGCTGCCGGCTGCTGTGAGCCACGAGGGTTTGCTGGAGCACGGAGCTAGCGCTTCCTGCGTCCGCTCAGCTCCTCATCCGGACACACCTGCAGTTCTGTTTTTTTTTCCAGTCAAGATGGGGTGCAGAGTGTACATTAATGACAAAAAAAGAACTATTTTTAATTTACCAAATGGCTGCAATGAAACAAAGAATGAAAAATTTAAAGGGGTCTGAATATTTTCCGGAGACACTTTACGTGGATGGTGCAACATATAAAGGAATATGCCCCTCATCCTTGTATATCTGCAGTCTGGTACCCCTGCTCTAGTCTGTGGCTGCTCTCTGCTGCCCCCACCTGCTCTCTGTATGAGTTGTTTTTTCTAAATTATAACCTCAGTATTCAGGTTAACTTGCCGTGTTGGCACTTTGCGATAAGTGGGTTTTAGTTTGCAGTTTGGGCACTCTCTATAAAAGGTTTGTCATCACTTTGATACACTGTAACTATAGACATCCAGTGCTCTATTAAAAGGACAGAATATCAGATATTCAATGACATATTGTATAACATTGGCCGCCTGTGCACATAAGATACCATATTCAGATTAGTTTATGAAAGGGGTTAGCAATTAATTTTCCTGAGAAGACACATGATAGACTGTGACTGTTGTGGAAGCCTAAGTAATAAACTTAAATTAAAGGGAATCACCCCTGGCACGTATATGACCTATTAATGTGGGTTACAGGTAATAGAAATGTTACACTAGTCCTACCTGTATGCCTCATTTAGCGGTCTTGTTGCTGAGAAATGTTATATTCTGTCTGTTAATGATTTCTTCCAGGCTCTGGGGCGTGCGGTGCCTGGAAGAAATCCCTGCCTCCTATCTTCATTGCAATACTTTCCACCTCCCATGCACATCAGTTACGGCCCCGAAATCCTGTACCTGCATTCCCTCAGAAATACATACCTCATCCTCCCTTCTATGGGCGCTGTATTTAAGGATCTTCTGCGCAGGCACCAGGGAGTCACTGTGACCTCCAGTGTGCACGCCGATGAGGTGCTCTCCCCACTTCCTCCCTGCGCACACTCATCGCTAGGAACCATGTGTATATGGTGATTATGCAGGGAGGAAGTGGGGAGAGCACGCACACCGGAGGTGATTGGACCTGAAGTCCCCTGCGAAGTAGATCCCTGAATACAGTGCCCACAGAAGCGAGGATGAGGTATGTATTTCTGAGGGAGTGCCAGCACAGAATTCCGGGGCCGTAAGGTTGGGTTCAGACTGCGTTATTTCAGTCTGTTAGATGGACTGCGTTAAACCACGGCATTAACGCGATGTAACGCTATGCGTTGAACCGACTGCATTAACGCAGTATGAACCTAGCCTAACTGACATGCATGGGAGAAGGTAAGTATTACAGTTAAGATAGGAGGCAAGGATTTCTTACAGCACCACATGCCCCAGAGCTTGAACGAAATCCTTAACATAAGGAAAGAATATAAGATTTCTCCACAAGAAGACCATTAATATGAGGCATAGAGGTAGGACTAGCGTAACATTTCTATTACCTGTAACCCATATTAATAGGTCATACACGTCCCTGGGGGTGACAGATTCCCTTTAATCCTGTTTAATATTGCTATTAACATTATACTTATTACTACTTTTATATGAATAGTTTGGAGCAGAACCAAGTATGCAGACACTGCATATATGGGGAGGGGAGTAAGAGCCCTCACACAGTCCTCTATATACAGTACGAGCCCCCCGCATAGCATCAGTCTCAGTTGCACATGTTGATTGGTCGCAGGAGCCGATGACCCCTGTCCTTCCACCAATGTATTCACCGCTGTCTGCAACCTCAGGATGCAGATAGCGGTGATATCTGGATGCAGGCAGGCAAGAGCATCGTGCGGCCCATGAGCCACTGTTTTCAGCCCTTCAGCTGTAGACCAGACTGGAACAGCCAGAGCGCCGGATGTGGCCCGCACTTTGCATAGGTTTGGAGTTTGATATACTGTGACTACAGATGTTGGATCATATATAACCATTTACATTGTAAATCTGTGTAATCTATGTACTGATGTCCGAAACTAAGAGCACATATATACAGTGTTATACTTGGGGTGCTTTCACACTGTGTTCTGGCACAAGTTCGTTGTTTCCATTGGGGCTTACATTTGAACCCCCAACTGTACCTCACATGATTTTTCGGCTTGTACGTCTACTGAAGGCAGACACTCGTATGTGCCTCTGAGTGTCCGTCTCCAGTAGGCACACACACACCAAAAATGATGCTTGTCAGAGCACACATTCACTGTCAGCACTATTATAGTTATATAATTAATATATAATATTAAACGCCCCGTCAGTGCATACAACCGAAATGCATTTTGCTGAGGGTTCGGACATAAGCCCTGATGGGAACAACGAACAGGTGCCAGAGTGCACTGTGAGAACATTACTTATTATAATGTATAGCACGATACATGATATATAATGCATGGTGACCTGGAGCCAGGCCCAGGAGCAATCATTGAATGATTATGTATACACTGTCTGCTGTTGCTCAGGAACCCTCCTGTAGATCTGGTGACAATGGAGCCACTGACAGCTGATCAAGCTGCAGCAATACCTGCTGACATGACACAAAGGATCCTGCCCTGGCCCCTGCTGACCTCTTCTTTCAAATCTCCTTTCCAGTGAAGACTCAGCAGGCATGAGTACTGGTGATTTCAGGAGATATGCTCGCACATCGTTCAGTGTGGACATGTCGGCAATACAGGGATGCCTGACAAGTACGAAACTGAAGTGCCGGAGCGGTCTCCTAGGCAGCAGACAGTCTGGTGGCCCACAACTGCTGCTGGGGGACTGGCGCAGGGGTCATTTGCCCCTGGCCCATCCCGCTCCTGTATATATCACCTGTTTATTATATTCCATCTTTGATAAAAGCACGTTTCAGAGGTTGTATATTTTCCACCCCTAGCTGTCCATGTAGGTGTGGCTGAAACTTTTGGCAAATTTGTGAGCTTAAGTGAATACCGTTGATGGCCATTATTAGATTCATGAATTAGAGCTGAAAGTAGCTTAAATGTTGATGAATTTGTTTGACTTGCTTGACCTCTCCCTTCCAGACTAAGCTTTGCCCTCATTCTAAAATGTTGGTGGAGCTTGGCAGACTGGCCTAAAGAAACAAAAGCCATGAACATTTTGTACATCCTGAGTTTTGCAAAAAATTAAAGGGGTTGTCCAGTCTCAAACTATAAGTCTACTGTCACTATATTCACAAAATCCTTACATCGCGTGAAGATTCTGTGGGAACGGCTGTCATGTGATTGCATGTATTTGTATATATTTATATCCCGTATATACTGTATATTTTTTAATTTTTTTTCCATGGGACTTGGACTTGTGATTATCCAATCGCTTATACTATACACTGTAATACAGTTGTATTGCAGTATATAGTCTAAATCTTGATCTGTACTTTGGTTGCAACAGCGGCCCTCATCAGGTCCCCGGCCGCCATACTTGTCATGATTACGTCCGTCACAGGATGCCACTTAGTTCCTAAGCCCTCTCCACATACTATCATCCCCGTTATCACATATGTATGTTGTGTTGCTTTAAGCGGTTACAGGGACTTAGAAGACTAAATTCATACATAATAGCAAAATATTTTAATATATAATTTTTTATAAAATATACAAGGGGTGCAAAAGGAGGTGAACAGATTAAATAGATGAATTATCATGTTATCAACTGGGCTTGGGTTTCTAGAATATACCGAATATACGCGTGTATAAGCTGACACCCCCCCCCCCCCCCCCTAATTTTGCCACAAAAAACTGGGAAAACTTATTGACACATGTATAAGCCGAGGGTGGTGCTGCACGATGATTAATGGTGGTCCAGAAAGATGCTCCATAGATAGAAAACCCCCATACAATGCTGCGCAAGGGTTAATGGTGACCCAACAAGGTGCTCCAAAGATAAATACCCCCATAAAATCATAAAATGCTGCACAAAGGTTAATGGTGGCCCAAGAAGATGTTCCATAGATAAAAAAAAACAAAAAACCCATACAATGCTGCACAAGGGTTAATGGTGGCCCAAGAAGACGCTCCAAGGATAAATACCCCCCATAAAATGCTGCACAAGGGTTAACGGTGGCCCAAGAAGATGCTCCAAGGATAAATACCCCCCATAATATGCTGCACAGGGGTTAATGGTGGCCCAACAAGATGCTCCATACATAAATACCCCCCATATGCTGCTGCCGCTGATGCAATTAAAGAAAAAAAAAATAAAGACATACTCGCCGCTCAATCGCTGGGGACCAGGTGCCAGTGTCGCTGGTGGCTCAGGCCCCCGGTACTGGCTATATTTACTGGTCCCCGCTCCATCGCTGTCTCCGGGTCCTCTGCAGTGATGTTCAGCAGAGGGCGCGCACTGACTATGTCATCGCGCCCTCTGCTGAACATCACAGCCAGAGGACCCGGGAGACAGCGATGGAGCGGGGACCGGTAAATATTGCTCTGCTCCCCGTCCCCCCCTTCCCCCATCATACTCGCCCCCTCCTGTCTCTTCAGCCCCTGCTTCCCCCATGGTCTCGGTGCCTCAGCTGTTCCTACATTCAGCGGTCACGTGGTACCGCTCATTAAATATGCGCATATTCATGACTTTAATGAGCGCTACCACGTGACCCCTGAATGCAGGAACAGTTGGGGCGCCGAGACCATGGGGAAAGCAGGGGGGTGCAGAGACGTGCCGGGAGGGGGTGAGTATGGTCTCTGACCCCCCTCCCCACCCGCTGATCCCCGGTATATGACTCGCGTATAAGCCGAGAGGGGGAAAGGGGGCTTTCAGCCCAAAAAAATGGGCTGAAAATCTAGGCTTATATACGGTACCTAATCTTTCTCTTGAACAAGAGAAAAAGTCCATCTGTAAGGTCTGGGGACCATTGTGGCCATAAAACCAGGTGTATCCACTATTTATTATGACAATGAAATATGAAAAGACACACTGTACCTACATTAACACCCCCTATGTATGATATCATATTTTCTATATACTGCATAAAAGTCACACTGCAATCTGCAGCCAGCCAGAGAGTCCCCATTCTAAACTAAAATATTTTTTACACATGTTTCATTATCCTTTCACCTTATTAAATATTCAGGTGTTAGCTGTAGATAATCGGGTCCCATTCATGCGTCCAATTTTCAGGTATGTGTGCTATCTTTTTTTTTATTTATTTTTTTAAAATTCTAAATAAAAGTTCAAGTGAATGTGCCATTGAGAAAAATGGTCCATTGTATAGTAAGTGATTTGGGGCCTTGGTTCAATACACAAATTTGATACCATTAAAATGGATCGTCCGGCCTAAAACCACAAGTCTTGTGACTCCTTACAGAGCACGCACTGCACTCTGAGGTCAATCATGTGACTGCAAACATTCGATGTGGATACTTCAGGCCGGAAACCGTCTAGTCGGATTCTGGCCGGGATTATGAACTTTGCATACTTGCAGTTACATGACTGCCATTCCCAGCACTGACACCAGAGAATCCTCACAGCGCACAATATGTGCACTGTGAGGATACACAGGTCTGCAGTCATATAGAGAGACTGCAAACTTGTCATTTCATATCGAACAACACCTTTAGGTATCTTATCCCATAACAGGAATCTGTCATTAGATTCACGTTGTGTGAACGGCAGACAGCATGGATATGAGCCTGGTTGCATGATTGCAGCCAGCAATGTTTCTCTGAAAAGTAACAGCATTTCACAGAAAACATAGTTAGGAAAGTAGGCCAGGGCCAATAGGAAGAGTCCAGACTAGTTCAAGGACAGCCCCTACTGGCTTCTTTCAGTTCCAGGTGATTGACAGGTCTCTCCTTATGTTCATACATGAGCGAGACCTTCCTGCAATAACGTAACCAGGCACTGACTCATGTGGCCTGTGGTTCGGGCAGCATGAATCTAATGCCGGGCTACCTTTTTAAAATGATACATGATTAAGTAATTATCCCCCTCTACTCCTGTTTGGTCAGGCCTTATCTGGAATATTGTCCAGTTCATGAAAGGACACTTTAAAAAAAGACATTGAAAAACTAGCAAGTTAAGCAATGAGCTACCAGGATAGTGAGCAGACTGCAAAATATGTACTACAGGGATCGGTTAAAGGTTCTGGGAATGTTTAGCATGTAAAAAAGAATGCTAAGGGGAGGCTTAATCGCTGTCTACAAATATCTGAAGGGTTGTCACAGTGTAGAGGTGTTATCCTTATTCTCATTTGCACATGGAAACATGAGAAGCAATGGCATGAAACTGTCATGGAGAAGATACAGATTAGATATTAGAAAAAAGGTTTTGACAGTGAGGTTGATCAATGAGTGGAACAGGTTGCCACGAGAGGTAGTGAGCTCTCCTTCAATGGAAGTCTTCAAATCGGAGCTTGGACAGACATCTGTCGGAGATGGTTTAGTGAATCCTGCATTGAGCAGGGGGTTGGACACGACGATCCTGGAGGTCCCTTCCAACTCTAACATTCTGTGACTATGCTACGCATGCAGTGGGTACGAAAAGTATTCAGACCCCTTTAAATGTTTCACTCTTTCATTGCAAACATTTGGTAAATTCAAAAAAGTTCATTTTTTTGCTCATTAATGTACACTCTGCAACCCATCTTGACTGAAAAAAACCCAAAAACAGATAAGTAGAATTTTTTGCAAAATTATTAAAGAAAAACTGAAATATCACATGGTCCTAAGTATTCAAATCCTTTGCTCAGTATTGAGTAGAAGCACCATTTTGAGCTAGTACAGCCATGAGTCTTCTTGGGAATGATGCAGCAAGTTTTTCACACCTGGATTTGGGGATCCTCTGCCATTCTTTCTTGCAGATCCTCTCCAGTTCTGTCAGGTTGGATGGTGAACAGCTGTTTTCAGATCTCTCCAGAGATGCTCAGTTGGTTTTAGGTCAGGGCTCTAGCTGGGCCCATCAAGAGTTGGTCATAGTTCTGAAGCCACTCGTTTGTTATTTTAGCTGTGTATTTAGGGTCATTGTCTTGTTGGAAAGTGAACCTTCAGCCAAGTCTGAGTTCCAGAACACTCTGGAAGAGGTTGTCATCCAAGATCTCTCTATACTTGGCCGCATTCATGTTTTCTGCAATTGCAACCAGTCGTCCTATCGCTGCAGCTGAAAAACACCCCCATAGCATGATGCTGCCACCGCCATGTTTCACTGTTGGGATTGTGATGGGCAGGTGATGAGCAGTGCCTGGTTTTCTCCACACATAACGCTTAGAATTATCACCAAAAAGTTCTATCTTCGTCTTATCAATCCAGAGAATCTTACGTCTCATAGTCTGGGAGTCCTTCATGTGTTTTTTAGCAAACATGCGGGCTTTCATATATCTGCCACTGAGGAGAAAAGCAAATCAAGAAACTGACCGTCACATGTAACGATCAGTTTTTTTATTTGTATGCATTGGCCTTCTGACTGAACACTCTGCCTCTTAGCCTCAGGCATTTTTAATCACAGGAGGATCACTGCCCTCCACAGAGAGATAGACCTTATTCTAGGTGAGAATTCATATTAGGTTACCATAGAGTTGTAGACTGAGAGGATTGGCGTTAGGTTAGGGTCTTGGAAACGAGAATCGCCTTAACGTGGCTTCCAGGTACACATGAATTGGCCAATTTGTGTTCTAAGCATTCTCAATTTTTCATATTTCTAGTGCAGTAATGCTACTCAATTTACATATTTCATGTTTGCATGCTGTAGCGGTAGAGAGTGCTACCTTTGTTTGATGGCACTGAGGAGAGGCTTCAGTCGGGCCACTCTGTCATAAAGGCCCGACTGGTGGAGGGCTGCTTTGATAGTTGACCGTTGTGGAACTTTCTCCCATCTCCCTACTACATCTGTGGAGCTCGGCCACAGTGATCTTGGGGTTCTTCTTTATATGTCTCACCAAGACTCTTCTCACACGATTGCTCAGTTTGGCTGGACGGCCAGGTCTAGGAAGACTTCTGGTGGTCCCAAACTTCTTCCATTCAAGGATTATGGAGGCCCACTGTGCTCTTAGGAACCTTGAGTACTGCAGAAATTCTTTTTGTAACCTTGGCCAGATCTGTACCTTGCCACAATTCTGTCTCTGAGCTCCTTGGCCAGTTCCTTTGACCTCATGATTCTCATTTGGTCTGACATTCACTGTGAGCTGTGAGGTCTTATATTGACAGGTGTGTGCCTTTACAAATCAAGTCCTATCAGTTTAATTAAACACAGCTGGACTCCAATGAAGGAGTAGAACCGTCTCAAGGATCGCAAGGAAATGGACAGAATGTGACTTAAATATGAATGTCTGAGCAAAGGGTCTGAATACTTATGACCATGTGATATTTGTTTTTCTTTTTTAATAAATTTGCAAACATTTCTACATTTCTAGGTTTTTTTCGGTCAAGATGGGGTGCAGTGTGTACATTGATGAGAAAAGTGAACCTTTTTTGAATTTACCAAATGGCTACAATGAAACAGAGTGAAAAATTTTAAAGGGGTCTGAATACTTTCCGTACCCACTGTATCTTTGCATAATGCTACATTAGTTTAGCATCTCATTTTTGTGATCTTTAGAGTCAGGTTATTTTTTGTTTAAAAGTATAACTTAAAAGTGAAGTTTTAATAATTGTTTTCTTTTGTAATCCCCTATTGGAATGAGCTGTGGTCTTACTTTTTAAGGGAATAATTCAGTAGGGTTTCCTTTTCAAACTATTTATATGCACATGTAGATCTTTCGAAGGCAACTCCAGCTATATCTTTCAGGGCTACGGAGTAGTTAAACTAAACCACCAACTCAGACATCAAATTTCCTGACTTCCGACTCCATCACACTGTGTCACTACTGAGCATGTACATAAAGTGCAGCACAGATTCATCTCAACTAAAAGCGTATACCCTTAGAGCAAAAATTTATAGAACATTTCATAACTTTCCCAAAGTATGAAAACATTTACAGCACATCCTGTATTGTACAACTGAACCCAATCTATTATATATTTTGAGTCGGTCCATTTTATAAAGACTGAGTGCACCAAAATGGACTCAGACTCAGGTTCCACAGCCCTGATATCTTTATATGGCCAGTTTATTCCTCCGTTATTTAGAAATCAGCGTTTGAATTGATATGTAAATGAGGCTGAATATTTGAAGCCTCTGTCACTCCTGCTCTATTCCCCGCTAGCGCCACCTCTTTCTGCTTTGCCTGAAGTCACCCAACATTGAGGCTGTTGGTCAGAAGGCAGTGCTGGGTGGGGAATATGAATTCAATCCCTGATTTCTCAGTAACTGAGGAACGGCTTGGCAATGTAAAGGTTTTGCAGACCTTATCTTTGAAAGAGTTAAATGCACCTACGAGTATGTATAGTCTGGGGGATGGAGGTGGAGTTGAAATCCTCCTGAGATTCCATTTAGGTGGTTTGCCAGAACTTCATTAAGCTATTTTTGTGATAGGCCATAAATGACTACTTGATTGGGACTCTGCTGCTAATAATTGCAGTAAAAAATAGTCCATTTTAAAAACCTCTTGCATAACAGGTCATTCGGAGTCCTGTCTTTGTTACTTGCATAATTTTCACAAGCTCTTTAAATAGTGCATACTTTAACTTAAAGCGCTTACCCCCTCATTCATGACATCTGGCATGTTATACCGGAACCCATGTAGTTTGATATTTTTTTTTTTTGTTTGTTTAGACCACAGGCGCCAGCTGATAAATACTCCCATCAGTTGATGCCTGCTCTAACTGTTATTAGTGACAGTAGGTGTAGGCTGATAGGAATAGTAGTCCCATCAGCTGACACCAGTGACCGAAGGTAAACTTTTTACCTCTGATCATAGCTGCGGGGGCTGTCTCTGTCATTTGACAGCGTTGGGACCGGCAATGATTCTAACGTCGATAATAAGCAGTGTTTGCTGCTTTGTTATGCACGTTATACGGAACCCATGCAGTTTGTTTTTATTTTATTTTTTTATTTTTTTTTAAGGCTTGTTTAGACTACAGGCGCCAACTGATGAATACTTCCATCCGCCGACGCCTGCTCTAACTGTTATTAGTGACAGCAGGCGTAGGCTGATGGGAATAGTAGTCCCATCAGCCGACACCAGTGACCAAAGGTAAACTCTTTACCTTCGATCATAGCTGCGGGCAGACAGCTTTGGAACTGCCACTGTCTGATCGGCAATGATTCTAACGCTGATAAAAAGCAGTGTTTGCTGCATTGTTATGCACATGACAGCGTGGCAAACACGAGAGTACTGTTCTGGTACCTGAACTTTTTTTTTCAACTGTTCGGCTGAACCCGCAGGACCCAAAATATCCAGGTGATTTATGACCATTTTTAAATGTAGGAAAACCTGTCAATCTCTCATCAGACTGCCCACTGGACTCCTAAGCATATAAAGCAAGATTTTTTTTTAATTTTTCTTGAAACTTTTTTAAAATTTTACAGGAAAAGAAAAAATAGGCATTTTAGATTTTTGGCTTTCATTTATAGGTTAACAACTAATCTTATATTATAGTGATACTATAGTATTATAGTAATAGTAAAAACTTTTTCAAGTAGTTAGAGTAAAATTTTACAAACACACAAACTCAGACAAACGGAAAGGGGGGAAATGATGGTGGAATGTTACTACCTAGTTATAGCCATCTCATAGAGGTCATATATTTAACATGGACCAAAAGCAATCCCAAGGAGACCAAAAAAGGTTAAATCTCTCTACAGTATTGTCATTAAGGGGTGCCCGGTATTCAAAGTTCCTGATACCTTTGATGCGAGAATATAGATCTAATTGGGAAGGTGGAGAGGTTTGCTTCCATTGGTAGGCAATCAAACAGCGTGCTGCTGTTAACAAATCTAAAAAAAGGCATTCAAATGGATCTCTTGGATATGGATTCAGAGAAAATATTTAATAGAAAGAGCTGAGGACTTAATGGGAGATCAAAAGCAAGAATTTTAAGTTTTTTCCTCACAATAATATTTATATATCTGCTCAACTACTGCCCCTGAATAAAAATTTGCTGCCTACAGCTCAGACACCATGTTTAAAGGGTTTGTTCCACAAATAAAGTAGATTCTAAGTAATAGATCAAGGAATAATAAGTTCCACAAATAGAGGTAATAGAGGTAACAAAAAAAGAGGAAGGAAAGTTCCAGGATCTTCATAAAAAATTCAATATATTAGGTACGTATAAACACCAATATGCAGAAAATAACACTGTCACAACTGTTAAGAAATGGGGAAGGGGGTGTAAATATTCAAGGGCAAACGCTTTTCAGACCCAAGTATTTAATCATTGCATGGAACCCTTTTTCCTCATTTAACCTTCCTGCAGCACCGCTGTCCTCCATGCATCAGATGTCTAATATGGGTGAGCTGACTTTGGCTTTCTTTAAAAAAATAATGTTCCTGTGCCAAGATAATGTTTATAAATGTGCCACTTCTATGTACTGTGTAATGGCTGTGTATGACCGCGCGGAGCTGCTACAGTTAATTGCTTCTGTCCAGGGAAGTGAAGTATACAGACAAAACAGTAGGGGCTCGCAACTGTTTGTGTGAGGGAACACGTTTCCCTGTCTGCCGGTCTCCTTGGCTGTTAATCCCAGGAGTGAGTGATTCTGCCATGTCACCAGTCCTATGAACTCATCAAATCAAACAAATGACCTAAAATCTCAGCGGGCACATTCGCTTTTATGTTAAAACAAGCAGGGAAATGTATTACTCAAAAATTAGCAGTTGTGACACTTTATGGTTTCGCCTGTATACTCTCATCATAAGCAGCCTCTTTCCCTCCTGGCCAGGAGTTGGGGTAAGTGCCGACTGTAAACTGGAGCAGCTCTGCTTGATGAGACACAGCCATTACACAGTACATAGCAGGGGCACATTTTAGATTCTCAGCACAAAAAAAAAAAAAAATTAACACGTCCCAAATATGGAACTTATTATTATTACCAAGATTTATTGAGTAAAATGTACTTAGTTGGAAGAAACTTTTTAAGGTTCTTTTTTCTAATTCTGGTCCTACTTGTTTGATTAGTCCACCAAACTCCCCAACAATTTAATGTGCATGGGAACCATCAGAACCTCATCAATGAGAATTGTTGAAGGAGAAAATGATTGGTCTTGTTGGATTTCAAAACTTTTTAGTATATCCTCATAGGGACATATTTTACTTTTGGACTTTGCGGATAGAAAATCTGAAGTGCATTACCGTAGCAATTTTACTAAATTTCATCCATGCTGTGCAGGAAAAAAATCTGCATGGAAATTAATCTATAGTGCAGATTATAAATCTGAATTGTCAATTTATATAGAAAATTTCACTTAGTGCGTTTTTGGCAAATCCACTACATTCTATTATTTATTATTATAGCGCATTTATTCCATGGCGCTTTACATGTGAGGAAGGGTATGCATAATTAAAAACGAGTAAAATAATCTTAAACAATACAACTCACGACTGGTACAGGAGGAGAGAGGACCCTGCGGGGAGAAATCTTGTATGCGATTTATGGAAAGAGGAGATAAGCGGGGAGTAGAGAAGGAGATCTTGTGAGGATCGGAGGTTGTGTAGGTAAGTACCAGGAGACGAAGTCACAGATGTATGGAGGACACAGGTTGTGGATGGCTTTGTATGCCATGGTTAGGGTTTTGAACTGGAGTCTTTGGGTAATGGGGAGCTAGTGCAGGGATTGAAAGAGGGGAAATAGCGGGGGGGACAGGTGGATTAGTCGAGCAGCAGAGTTTAGAATAGATTGTAGGGGTGCAAGAGTGATAGAGGGGAGGACACAGAGCAGGAGGTTGCAGTAGTCAAGGTGGGAGTGTCGAGGTAGCTATTTTGGGAGGGCTAAATTAACCCTTCACGGTTGATCCAGTGATTTCCAAATTATTCCACAGTGTTTTTAGCAACTCAAATGACCACACGGAGACGGGGGTCTCTGTACGGGAGGATCGAGGCAGATCACTAAGCCCCTTTATTTTAGTCACATCTTTTATAATCTTTTGCTTAATTATGCAAGGTTCTCAAGTACCAATTGCATCATTTCACTTTGTAAGCCAATAATATTGCAAGAAAACCGTAAACTACATATATGTCCGTACCTAAATAGAAAATAGTATAATGGCATATTCTTCAGAGTTTTACACCCCCGCCTCCCTTATCTTTGCACCTGATGAGAACAATCTGGTTTCATGACAGCCCATGCCAATTACAAAAATTTATCTTACATCAACAAAAATTAAGAAACGAAACCTTACAGAGAAATGGAGAAGTGAAACTTAAGCACTGATTTTAGTATTAACCCTTCACAGGAGATGATGGGGGCATGGACTAGGGTTTTTGCAGATTCTTGATTGAGGAATGTACGGATCTGTGAAATTTTTGAGTTGAAGTCGGCAGGAAGTGGAAAGGGCTTGGATATGTGGTTTGAAAGAGAGATCAGTGTCAGGGATTACCCCGAGGCAGCGAACTTGTGGGACGGGAGAGTGGGCAGCCATTTACTTTAATGGATAGGTCCATTAGGGGGATCAAGTGAGATGGGGGAAAGATGATGAATTCTGTTTTGTCCATATTAAGTTTTAGAAATCTAGTGGAGAAGGATGAAATAGCAGACAGACATTGTGGGATTCTGGTTACTAGGGAGGTGATATCTAGTCCAGAGATGTAGATCTGTGTGTGTGTCATCAGCATAGAGGTGATGCTGAAAGCAGTGAGATTCTACATGAAGTACAAGCAGATTTTTCTCCACATTTTCTCCACAAATCCTCAATGGATTCAATGCTAGACAGGACACTGCACAAGATTTTTTGGTAAAAATCTAATATAACCCCATGTGTTACTTAAAAATTGATTTCACACTATAAGATGTTAAAATAATAAAAAAAATTCTCCCCACAGAATTACTTTTTATTTGCTGCCAAAATAGATTTAAACCCACTGTAAAATGTCTGACTGTTTTTTTTTTTTAATTTTTTTTTCCAAGGTTACAAAGTTTTTCTATTTGTATTTTAATTTTTGCAGGATAAAAAAGTAGTTTAGTCTGACAGTGGTAGAAGAGGTTTACTTGGGTCTCAATAAAATCGAAGAAACAACCTATATGGGGATGCAATAAGTTCAAATGTAAATTGCATTTTCACTTTCATTGTTGCAAACAATAATGTATGTGAAAATGCAGGTCATGGTCATTTAAGACTATGGTGATAGAGCAAGGCATCTACATGTAGCGATTTCCTTTTTTCATGCCAAAATGTTTCTCCATATGCAGAAGCCTTGTCCATTAGCATAGTGTCTCGGCTGAAAATATCCTATGTGGATTAGGATTGGATTCCACTTGTTATGGTTCATGTTTCATTTCCTGACCGTGGGACTCCTGGCCCAAACTTCCCTCAAAGTCATAAATCAGGCTGTCACGTTCAGGTCAGGATGTCCACAGTTAGCACATGCTTTGCTGTCCGTAATCAGATTACAACACAAGGATGAGTGAATCTTCCCTAAAGGATACCTCTAGTTCTGAAAACTCCCACATTGGAGAGTTATGGTGGATTATATTATCTGTTTCTTGTACTGTGAATTTGAATGTGCATGATGTTGATTTGATAAATGAAACCCAATTGTGCATGATGTTGATTTGATAAATGAAACCCAATTTAAATAGTTAAAAAAAAAAAAAACTACATCAGGTTTTATGAAGGCTACTGAAGAGAGCCATCTAAAGCACGCTAGTGAAGGTTTCTTGATTTTAATGGGTCATATGTACAAATTTTAGTTTTATTGGGACTTTTGTTCAAATAACCTTTTTAGCATGTTTAAGAATTACCATATATGATGTCAGTCTTTGAAGAAGTACTCCAACTATTTAATCTACTGTTCATGCAAAATAATATCCTGAGCAGATATGGACACTCTGAACAAATCCGGTTAATGCTTTCATCTCCTGGGAGCCTCCGAAAACTGAGGGCGAAGATTTGATTGGTTGACTTAGGCAACCGTTCCCGTTTTTCCTTGGGCTGCTTTTCTAAATCTCCTAACAAGGACATATGACTGTTCAGGAATCCCTTTGTATAGATGGGTGACAGAGTGGACATATTTTGAGCAGGGTTCTTCAAGACAGCTTACTAATCATGCAAAACATGCCGCCGCAGGCACTCTAACATATTATCCTAGCACGCCCAAGATGCACGGATGACACATTATCAAAGCACATTCACTCATCACTACTGTTTACTTGTTTTAATTGTTTTAGAATGGAATGAATAGAATTGTTTTTGAACTACTTAATTACATGTATCTGCTATATTTTGGCAGCAAGGTTATTACTATATACTTCAGCCCATACTCGCTACTAATATAGTGTTGTACTGATTGCCTTAGAGCCAAAAGAAAGATGACCTGTCAGGAGATAATTCCCAAGAAGGTGCCAGCCAGGTTGGTGGTTTAAATGGCTTGTTTCAGTGGTTGGTCTTTTGCATGTAGTGCTCGTCACCCATACATAATTTTTTTTTATTTTTTTTGCATATGTGTGGGGTCAACACAGGGTGATGTACAAGTCATTTTGCAAAATGTGCTACTGTAATTGGTTCTAGCAGCAGCTTCTTTTATCATTTGCTTTTTCATTGTAATGTTTGTCGTTTTCATTTTTCTAGCATATTTTCTTCTCTTGCAGTCATTTGCTGATTTTATATACTGTTGAAAATTTACTATGATTACAATACATTGACCAAATATAAGTTTATTCTGTTCTGCAGAGTTGGAGTTGCGAATGTAAATAAAATTGTGCATTTTTGTATTTGGTGAAGCTGGGTCTAAGAAATAACCTCAATCCTACGCATGTCCCATTTTCTTCATGAAAATGTTTAAAATCAGTATGTGCTATTGATGACAGATCTCACTGGAAAAAACGAAAGGGGGTGAAGAAAAGGGGAAAGGATATGTAATAAATATAACCTTTATTCAGTAAAATAATTTTTAAAAAGTAAACATATCCATGTATGATGTATATTGGGTCACAAATATTATGTGGTATTGTGATCCACTAATACCCGATGAATTGCAGTGCAGGATGTTAAATTATTAGAAAATGGATAATAATCCCTGACTAATGTCCCTTATTAATTTAGAAGTCAGAATAAATTGGATTATAATTAATGAGCCTAGAGATATTGTATCTTCAATTTCTATATTATAGTAGATGTTAGAGTACTATATATACACTTTATTAGTAGAAACGCTGATATTTATTTGTTCTATGCCAGTGGTTGCAAATTAAAAAGCCATGTTAAAACTACAGGATGGGCCATTTACATGGATACACCTGGGTGGGCCATTTATAAAGTTGGATCCAAAATGGCCAACTTCAGAATGACCACCATGGTCACCGCCCATCTTGAAAATTTTCCCCCTCCCATATACTAATGTGCCGCAAACAGGAAGTTGATATCACCAACCATTCCCATTTTAATTAGGTGTATCCATATAAATGGCCCACCCAGGTGTATCCATATAAATGGCCTACCCTGTATGTACAAGCTGTAAGGGGGTAGTCACTAGTGATGTGACTTGCTATATGATTGTATACATCCTGCTATTAGCTTCCGCCACGTAACCGCGTCGGCCAGTGCACTGCCAGCATAAGCGAGCGCTTATAGAGTAGGCACTAGTGCGGTCTTTATAGAACAGTCACGCCAGTATTGAGGTAACTAGTGTGCTTCTGTAAGTAGGATAATGTTGGCTAGTGGTGCCGTGCGTTCACACTAGCTGGCAGTCATTAATGTTTGCCATCTAGTGTGAACGCTCGTCACCACTAGCCTACTTAAAGCAGCACGCCTGATACTGTATCTCCTCTCCTGGCAGCCCTGGCACTTCCATGGACTGTGTCTGCAGAAACTGCATGTACCCATCACCAGAAATCCATGGTGGCTTCATTCTCTATGTAGTGTCCTGTTGGAATAACACTGTGTATTTACTGTGATTTTTGGTGGCAGCTTTAGATTTTAACAAGTAAATATAGGCGTTTAAATATTTTCCTGTCAAAGGTATAGCATAGTCATTTCTATTTGAAACTACTTTTGGACCATCCTTAAACATTAAACCTTAGGTAAATCCGCATGTTACTGTGCATTTCCTCTTTAAGGCTATGTGCACACGTTGCGGATTCTGCTGCGTTTCCGCAGCGGTTTTGGCCCTGCGGAAGCGCAGCAGTTCCGCAGACATGGTACAGTACCATGTTAGCCTATGGCATTTAAAAACCGCTGTGCTCACACTGCGTTTTTTTCCGCTTTTTACAAACCGCAGCATGTCAATTGTTTGGGCGGATTCCACAGTGGTTTCACACCTTTAACATAGTAGAGGTGTGAAACCACAGGGCAAAACCACAGGCTAATCCGCAGGAAAACCACAGGTCACTTTACCTACGGTTTTACCTGTGGATCCGCGTGGAAAAACCCGCAGGTGAATCTGCAGCGTGTGCACATAGCCTAAAACATTGTTGCATTGTAAACAGCGGGCCGAAGGCTGTGCATGAAGGGCATTAGAGACATCCAGACTAACTATAAAATGAACGCAGCGTTAGTTTATTACCATCCCTGCCTTCCTGATCGCTGTATGCACTGACAGTGCTTTCTCTTTCATGTGGGCCAAGGGATCACATGATGACAAGGTGTTGGGAGGAAGTAGCTGCAGAGTCCTGACAGACCCAGATCTGCTCTGAAGTGCAGCCAGAAGGCTAGATTTGCTTGTAACTGTAGCTCATATGGTTACAGAGAAATTTATATGTTGCCCTTTTTTCCCTCATTTATATAATATAATTTGTGCAGAACATAAAAAATTACAATGTGTGAAATAAATGAAGGAAATAAAAAAGCATTGCTTGCCAGTCTAAATTGCTGGTTCGTGTCCTGCCTGGTTGAAAAAATGAAAAATCTTGTGTCCAATATATAATTTAAAATGCCTGTTAGTCGTCCTTTCTGGTCATTTATTAGAAAAAAAAATAAATGTAATAACCAATGTTGTTTTTTCTCTCCCGTTTTTATGTTCCTCCAATAAATAACTTAAAAATTATGCCCCACATATTACAAAAAAAAAAAAAAAATTATTTGAATACCCGAATGAGCGAAAACTTCTCAAGCTCTTAAAACTACATGCACGATAAAACCCCAAAATGGGCCTGGTCATGCACAGGTAAAAATGTCCCAGTATTGCATTGGCTAAATATTAAATGACAGGTAAGTGGATTGATAATGGTGCAATAATGTTTCACTATGAAAAGAGAAGCTGTCACATTGTACATAGTCTGATTTGTGGGCAGCTTGGTACAGAGAAGGTGCAGCACAGCAGTGATATATAGGTTTGTTGGAAAGGATTCAGCATCACTTTTTATTAATTGAAACCCCTGGTGTTTGCATGCAGATGAGTCCAGTGGGCGCTCCTACTCCAGTGATTGACGGTCATCTCTGCATGCACAGTCATACTCTGAAGAATGTCAGTCACTGACTAGGACCGCCCACTGGACTCGTATACAAACACCAGGGATTTCAAAGATTAAAAGGCAAATTTTACAGATTTTTTTTTTTTTTAGTCTTCTAAAAATACAAAGTTATACATAAACTGCCCCATTCCTTTTTTCCTGCAAAATCACGTCTGGTAGATTGCTGTGAGGGTCCCCATATGCAGTAGGTGATTGTATGTACTATGAGTATGTTGCCACTTGGCTTTAAAGCTGTGGTGACAATTTCCTTTTTCATAGTCATTAGTTTCATTAGCTTTCATTCTGCTCAGTGTATTATTATTGATGGCATTTGTCATATGGAAGGTGAAATTGCATAGTCGGTGTTGCTGTAGGCCAGCTCTGTGATTTGAACTTCCAAAATGTCCAGTTCTCTGGTAATACAAGATCAGTCATATTGTGATTCTTGAATTTCTATATGAAATGTAGAAGAAAACACATCTTGGTGATTGTTGGGAAATGTTCATCAACTGTGCAAAGAGGCTAGAATCAGACATGCAGCCAAGGCTATGTGCCCACGTAAGCAGATTTTTCCTGAGAAAAAATGGACTCCTTCTCAGGAAACCCGCATTTATTTTTGCCTTTTTTTTCGAGTTTTTATTGCGTTTTTTGAGTTGTTTTTTTTTGTGTGGATTTTTCGCTTTTTTTTTCCCAGAGCATCCAAAAACAATGAACATGGTGGCAAATCTGCAGATTTTCTGCAAAATTAATAAACATGCGTTTTTTTCCGCAATGCGTTTTTTTGCGGGAAAAAAAGCATCATGGGCACAAAAATTGCGGAATGCATTCTAATAATAGGATGCTTAATGTATGCGTTTAAGTGTTTTTGCATGGGAAAAACACTTGAAAAAGCGAAAAAAAAGTGAAAAAACCTGAACGTGTGCACACAGCCTTAATGTCAAGTATTGATGAAATGTGCAGCATCCACAGCATTTCAGCAACCAAATCCATTGCAAATATTCTTGTGAGCTTAAACTGATCCTTTTTGTTATGTTTCATTTCAAAAGTCTCATTTAGGATTATATAAAAATGGTATAGAGGCATTAAAATATACATTTTTAGCTAAAAATCATCTTGGTAATAGGGTTTCATTAAAAATGTTTAATCCATTGAATTTTATGAGTGCATAGCAGAGTAAGTTAAAAATGCACTCCTCCCATTAAATTTCTTATCCTCTTAATGAGTTTCAATCCTCCCATTATATGGCACTATGTACTTACAGTTGCTCATTTTCCCTTTCTACCCAGCTAATTTGTCTTTTTCCATTAGTTCTATGACATCACATGATAATTGACTATCTGAATCCTTCTAAGCTCTTATTTAGAAACTCCTTGTATGAGTTATTAGTCACTGCAAGACTCAATGTCAGGGGGGAGAAGCAAAGCACCTGGATCAGGAGTTAGAGGGGAATGATTTTTACAGGGAAAAGAGACTTCCTGCTTCTACATAGAGCAGAGAAAAGAGAAGATTTAGCTGGGTAGAAAGGCAAAATGAGCAATTGAAGGGTACATAGTGTCATGTCATATGATGACTGCAATATATTAAAAGGATAAAACTTTTGATGGGAGGGATGCTTCTTTAACAGAATACATTAGAATGAGGCCTAATAGCTGAGCTTTGATGTTTTTCAGTTTAGCAGAGTTCAGAAGATGAGATGTGATGGCAACAACCTCTCTGTTGTAACAAGCGAATTTATCATTTTAGCTGTTGGTTTTTTGCACCCTTTTCCAAAAATGTTGTGGGTGAAATTACTCTTGAGCCTATTTCAGATGGCTTTATATTTGATCGGTGTGCTGTTCGTTTGTGCAGTAGACAGCACACTGACCAGTTTTAGTACTATAAACGAGTACACACAAGTAGTTTTCCAAAAGGATACACAGCATCAGTCACCTCCACAAGCTAGGTAAGCTTGAACAATGTGCAGCGACTAATAGAATGGTATTTAACAGGAATAAATGCAAGATTCTACATCTGGGCAAGAAAATCGAAAATAACTTCTACAGAATGACATCATGTATGAAAAAGACATGGGTATACTAATAGATCAGACTGCACATGAGTCCACATGGTGCTAAATTCCACAAATGCAATTAAATGACGAATGTGAATACAGCTCTGGCAAAAATTAAGAGACCACTGCAAAATATTCAGTTTGTCTGATTTTTCTCTTTATAGGTGGATTTTTGAGTAAAATATAGATTGCTATTTTATTCTGTAAACTACTGACAACATGTCTTCGAATTTACAAGCACTAAATTTTGTGTTTATTTTCAGAAAATGAGAAATGGTCAAAATGGCAAAAAAAATTGCAGTGCTTGCAGACCTCAAATAATGCTAAGAAAACAAGTTCTTAATCATTTAGAAACAACAACTCGGGAAGAGTTCATAAGTCAATATTTTGTGGAGTAACCATGATTTTTAATCACAGCTTTCATGCGTCTTGGCATGCTTTCCACCAGTCTTTCACACTGTTTTTGGCTGTCCCTATGCCACTCCTGGTACAAAAATGTAAGCAGTTTTTCTAGGTTTTTTTTTTCAATAGAATCTGTCACTATTAAAATGCAGTCCCATCTGCAGGTATCATGTTATAGAACAGATTGCTATATAGCTTTGTGATAAGACTCTGTATAACCTGTGTTTTCATCATCTAATCCTCTTCTCTGTCTGGGATTTTTGGTCTGGTGGGCGGTCCTATCTGTGATTGACATGCACGTGTGTATGTATGTATGTGGTGTGTGTGTGTGTGTATGTGTATGTATATATATATATCAATAGGACCGCCCACTGGACCGAAAACCCTAGAAAGAGTAGAGGATTAAGTGATGAAAACACAGGTTAAACGGAATCTTTTCTCACACTAAATATCAATCTGCTCCGTTCCCTCTACTCTTTAACGTGGTACCTTCAGATTGGACAGCATTTTTCTAGAGACGGGTTCCCTTTAAGCTGTCCTTAGTGACCACGTCTTGTTGAATAAGTCAATTGTTTTTGCTTGGCAGCTGTTTCCAAAAAAAAGGTTTTTTTTATAGTATATTACATTGATGACCTATCCATAAGATAAGTCATAAACACTAGACTAGCTGGTTTCTGACACCCACCAATCAGGTGATATCACCCATAGTGGCAACTGAATGTAAATTTTGGCTTGCTCTATGGAATACATATATGCGCTTTCAGTTTTTCACTGACTGGTTGCTAGAAGCTCCTCCATCTGATTACATTTGTGTCCTCAATGACACACTGATGGTTAACACAAATCTGCAAAACTGATCTATTACACTGATGAAACTTGGCTTGTTTTCGTTGTTTTGTGAGCTTGACATGGAGAATGAATCCGTAATACGCATCCTTTGGGACATTCTACCCCTTTTGAAATCTGAAAGGAAGAGTAATGTCCAATAGAAACTTTCAGCCATAACACACCTTTGTGCATTAACCCTTAGTCTGGTTTGTCTAGACTGGTGTATAAAGATTTTTTCTTATAGAAAGATCTAATGCTAGAAGCACATATGTAAAAAGCTGTTTTCTCTTCTTTAATACAGTTTATAACTTCAACTGTGTGCAATTCTCCCCTGACCCCCTCATTATCCATCTGAATGTGTTGGCACAGCTCTAATAAGCAGACTAGAAATCCCTTTTTGCCTAAAAGTTTTACTAGTTTTAATATAATTATGGCCTTTTTTTCTTACTATTTTTAACATTATTTAAGCATTACTCACAGGGCTCCAAAGGGTGATCAAAATAATGACTTTAATGGGACGAACACTTTTTTCACTTAGAAGGTAAAGCCACAGGTGTGTTTATCGTCTTTGTTTTTTTGGGGAGTATCGTGGCCAAATATTGTGGGACCTTCTGAGGCGTCTGCAAGGAAAGAGATGCATGTATGAAGAAACAAAGATGAAGTCAAGAAAGATGAATATAAATCCTCCTCTCAGTTCCCTTCTCTTGTGGCCGTGTGTGGCCGTTCCATCCGAAGTGCACGTCTACGGACTCCCCCCAGATACATTCCCCTAATAGAAGAACACCACTTCACCGGATTCTCTGGATCGGTCTGCCTGGCACACTATCAGAAGGACACACACAAGCCACAACAAGAAAGAAAACTATACCGTTGCCACATTCATGCGCTTGCTAGAGTTACCATTCAACAGTTGGTCATAGTACTCGCCATCTTTCGCTATCACAGGGTGCAATCCAGCAAAGGTCTTCTCTCTGTGGCCCTGTCTATAGCTTTTGAAACAACACCGGAAACGAGGCAGCAACAAAGTACTGCAATGGCTACCAGGATGATCACCAAAGTACACGCTATGTTGCTAAGAAGGGATCCCGATTTACCAAAAGTGTTTTCTAACCACTTACTGAAAGGGTTGCGAAGACCTGAATTTTCAGCTAATTAGTTAGACAAGGCATAGATTCTTCTCAGGGCTTTACTTATGCTAGTATCCGGAGTAGTATTGTTGGGAATTAAGGTATAGCATGATGCAAAAAACCATAATACATACCCCTCCCCTCTCTGCCATAATCCTGTCAAGGGCGACTCTATTTTGAAAGGTCATGGTACCCAACTGTTGAGCTATCCCTAGAAATACATCCCTACTAAAATTAACAAAAGTCTGTTGGTTATAGTAGATATAATTTATTCAGTCCGCAGTTTTATTCGCTCTAACGGGCATAGCTATTCGAATCTCCCTGCTACTTGATTTCTGGTTTGAATTCGTCTGGTACTCCTCTTGGGACACCAATAGGTCAATATACACGTGAGGGTCAAAAGAAATAGGAATGCTGGCTTCACGCTTGTGTCTCTGGTTTTCCATTGCATATTCATGGAGGTTGTCATTATTTGGAGTCACAATCTGGAATTTCATCAGGAATTTAACAATAGCACATGTACCCTTCCATCGCACTGGTAGTATTGGATGAAAATCGCCAGTTCCACACATCCACCACAAGTCAGCTACCGTCTGATTCAGGGGCGCATGGCCTCGTACCAAGTTAATGGTGGCGGTGGGACTGCTGAGGAACCCAAGTGCTTTAAGTCAACGGTACCTGTTAAATTCTGGAAACACGTGTAATTCACTGGATAGGGACTAATTCCATTGGCCTTTACAAGTTTAGGGTTTTTGGGGGTGTACAATTGTCGGAAAAAATTACAATCTGCGGTATTTTCTTTCTGTAGAAAAAAAAAAGCTGAATTAGGAAGGAAAAAGTGATGGGGTTTGTCTGGTTGCTTATAGGGAAGGGCACAGTTCCTAGAATGAGGTCTAGCACAGACTATACAATCACTCTGGTTCATGGTGAGTGCAGAGTATTTTACCCATTCTAAAAAATAATTAGTCTCCACTGTATCCCGCCTCCACTGGTGGTTTATCCTCATAGGTTAGGGACACTGAATGAGTCCTTGTAAATATTAGGTTGGGGTGCTTTAGTTAGATACTTGAGATAAGGGTCCTAATGAGTCAGTGCCTCAGTCTCATAACTCATATGGGCGGAGGCCAGTCTTTATGTTGGGAGTATACCTGACGAAAAGCGTGCAAGAGGCAAGCCTTCTGTCCATGGTCTGCCCGTTTCAGCCGTGACTTACTGGATTTTCAGTTTCAGGGTCCCATTCAATCTCTACTCTGCTGCTACTTTGTGGATGGAACACAGTATGAAAGAACTGTTCCACTCACAGGGCAGACATTATTTCCTACATTATTTCTCCGGTAAAGTGGGTGCCTCTTTGTCTCTATGGTGTCAGGCACCCCGTGTCTGCAGATCTTTTTCTTCACTGTAGCCTTGGCTGTGGCTTTACACATGGGATGCATCTCTGGCCATCCTGAGACGAGGTAAACAGACAAGAACATACTCATAGGTTTGCATCTTGGGAAGTTGAATGTAGTCTATCTGAAGATGCTGGAATGGGTACAGGGGCCATGGTGTGTGTCTCATTGGAGTCTTGGTGGTGCGTCCCACGCTGTTGAGCCCACAGGTCATACAGGCTTGAATGAGTTTGGCTGCAGTGACACTGAGCCCAGGAGCAAACCAATGGCGGTAGACTAGGTCTGTCATGGCAGTTTTTTGTTTGGTGGGTATTGCCGTGGTAGGCTTGAGCCATCATGGGATACAGAACCCGAGGAAAGCAAACTTTGTCACCCACATGCCACAGTCCTGGTTACTGCACAGATCACTTTTCTAGCTTTCTGGCGAATTCTTTAACACAAGCCTGCTGTTGTAGCTTCTGGAGAGGGTCATGGGTCACAAGTGGGTCCGTGGTGAAGGCCACCTGTGCCTCTCCTACCCTGACAGGGTTGTCTCTTAGTTGGCAAGCTGCAGATTTTGCAGCCTGGTTGGCCAAGTGGTTGCCTTTTGCTTTGGTTGTGTCATCCTTTGCATGGCTTTTGACTTTCACTACAGTTACTTTCTCTGGTAAAAGTAGAGTCTCCAACAGTTGTTGGACAGATTTATAATTCTTGATAGGCTTGCCTGCCGCTGTGGGTGAAGATCGAGCTTTCCATATAGATCCATAGTTATGAGCAATGCCAAATGAATAGCAGCAGTCTGTGTAAATTGTGGCAGTTTGGTCTTTAGCATGTCTGCAGGCTTCTTCTAGGGCACGGAGTTCAGCTTCCTGGGCAGACATGTATGGAGGCAGCGATTCTGCATTTATGGCTTCTTGGAAGGAAACATATCCAGTGTAGAATTGACCATCAATGCCATACCGCGATCCTTCGACAAAAAGCTCATGGTCTGGGTTATCTGTTGGGACATCGGTAACATAACTGAACCCCCACGGTTTTCTGGGAAATTGTGTATAAAGTCATGATCCTTTTCTGGCTCAACTAGTAGGTCACCCAGGTTACCACTACCACCCCCTTCAGAGGCAACAAGGTCGCTGGATTGAGAGTAGTGCAGTGTTGATTGGTACTGTTATCAGGCATGAGGAGGGCACATTAAAGCCTAAGATGGCGAGCAGTACTCAGATGTTTTGATTGTAGTCAATATCATCCGCTCAATGCAGACTTTTATTTCCCATTGACTTGCATTGGGGTCGGGTTTCGGACGAAACTCCGACTTTTTTTTGCCCTAGTCGGACCAGTTTCATCCGACTC
Source organism: Dendrobates tinctorius (assembly GCF_039654945.1). Lineage (NCBI taxonomy): Eukaryota > Metazoa > Chordata > Amphibia > Anura > Dendrobatidae > Dendrobates > Dendrobates tinctorius. The sequence continues at coordinate 227,252 of NW_027361796.1, forward strand.
AAATTTTGTTTCATTTGGGTTTCACGAAACCCGTTCCGACCAAAGTCGCTCAACTCTAGTGGTGATATAATTTCAACAATAACCTCTTTTTCTAAAATCTCCTTCACTGTCTTGGATATTGCATCTCCCTGTGCCATGCTCAATGGGTACTGTGGCTTCCTTGCCTAAGGGGCTCCAGGCTTTAGGTCAACTTTTAACTGGGGGCACAGACAAGTGACCTTCATCTGGTAGCCCATTTTACCAGAGGTATTCTGATATATAGCAAGCAATAACTGGGAAGCCTCCTCTTCGGAGCATATTGTGATAAACATGTGGACCAAGGCTTATAATCACAGGCAGACAGTAGACAAACCTTTTCATTGTTTAGGGTAACAGAGGATCGCACAGTACCATCCTCAAAATACTGAATATTGGCATGTATCCTCTGCAGCAGGTCAGCACTAAGAAAATTCACAGGGGCAGTGTTGCTGAGTAGGTGTCTGCTAAGGGTGGGCTGATTGGGTTGGAAGAAAACTGTAATGGAGTGTATCTGATTTTTCCTTTTACCCTAGCACAAGGAAAAGACTGCTTGGAGGGGCAGCTACCATCTAAATCTTTACCGCGCATTGCTGTTTTGGCTGCACCAGTGTCAATGAGAAAAGGCAAGGAAACACCGACAGCAATTGAAATGTGGATAATGGGTGCGGGACCAAAATTACTGAGTGACATTATACACTGAGATACTGACTACAGTTTGCCATTTTCCTAGCGAGACACTGAATCCTCCACTCGAGGCAGATTATCCTGCTCTGCTCCAAGTCTAGGAGGGAGCATGCAGTTTTTCATTGTGTCCAGGCTTTCCACAATTCCATCATGTGATGTTTTTGTCCTTGCCTGCTCTAGTCCCCTTGTTGGGTCTGGTGATACAAAAGAGGGGCTCTGGATCTGGCTTTTGCCTTGTTGTTCAGGGCATTGGTTGCTTCCACACCGTTGGCTACTTGGAATAAACCAGCTGGAGTCTTGGTCCGGAACACCAGGCGGGACACTATTAGTGGCACTTCAATCACAGGCTTTAAACCTTCAACAAAGGCACAGGACAGTAAACTGGTGTGAGTTTGACGTATTCTCATCCTGCCATCTATGCCAGTTCTAGGTATAGTATTGTTCTACTCACTCTGTGTCATCCTGTTGGATATCATGAAGGGTGGCTGACTGGGAAGTTAACCTGGCCTGCCCCCAATGGGTGATTTTTCTCATATACTGCGTTCCTGATTCCAGTGAAGTATCACCTACGGGTGGGGGCCTTACTGCTCCCGCCACAAGGGGGTAAAAAGTATCCCCGGTCTTTGCTGACAACAGTTTCTCTAAATCCCGCCAACAAAAGGATAAAGCCTTTCTAATTCTCTACTTCTCTAACAAATGGCATGGGAAACATTTTAGGGTCTCACATTCTATTAATCATAGCCAGCATGTCAGTAGGATTCCAGGGACGCAACACGCTATCTTGGGGCTTTACAGTATCGGGTCCCCTAGACTGAGGTATGTGGTCTGGTGGTTGCAATCTGAGCGAGCACTGTGGACTAGCAGCAGTGGTTGAGGTGAGCTGCACACATTGACTAAGTAATTGTCCTAGTGAGTCTTAGATGTATAATTGGTGTATAACTTCATCCATTTGGGTTGTGTCAGGGGAGGAGCTGGAGGGCAGGGCAGGCCCTGAAGGGGCGTTAGTCCCTCCAATGCAGGTATGAAATTAATTGGGGGCATAGCAGAGTCTTGTGAGGGCGTAGCAATTGGGGCACAGGGCTACACTGGCTTGACTAAGCTCTGGAGGCTTGTATCCAAATGGATGCGAGACAATAACAAAGGATACCTCCCTGTCTTAGTAGTGGGAGGTTTATCAGTTTCTATGTGCCGACAGGGGGCATCACATACAACACGGGTCTCCACCCAGTCCAGATTCTGATTCCTACATACACCTGTTCATCCTTCAGTGACAGTGTAAGGGAGTGGCATGGGATCAATGCTATCTTTGTAACATTCTTTAACATACAAAAACTTATCACCATGTTTTTCATCCTCCTTAGGCTACTTTCACACTAGCGTATGGAGGAGCTGCGGAGGGATGCGGACTTCCGCGAAGCTCCGCCCACGGCCGCACCTTCTCCGTCAAGCTCCGCCTCTTCTGGCATGTGGCCTGCCTACCCTATCTTTAGTATTAGGTACACAGGCCATGCCGATGTATGCGGATGCCTCCGCAGGCGTCGTTTTGACGATGCGGCAACCAACGCCGAACGCAACATGTTGCATTTTGGTGCGGTCGCCGCACCGTCAAAACGACACATGCGGAGGCATCCGCATACATCGGCATGGCCTGCGTACCCAATGCTAAAGATAGGGTACGCATGCCGACGGAGGCAGAGCTGAACGGAGGAGGTGCGGCAGTGGGCGGAGCTTCACGGAGGAAGTCCGAAACATTCCGCAGCTCGGCCGTACGCTAGTGTGAAACTAGCCTTCGCCTCTAGTTACACATTTAAAGGTTTTCCACCATATCTCAGCCTGATCTAACAAGCTAGCATTGTTTAAACAACCTCACTTTTCCTTCAACACGTTTTTCAAGAAACCATCAATAAGTCTGCCACCCGGTGAACAACCAGACACTGAACAAAACCTATGGTTTTTCTTCACACATGTATATCCCTTTTTCTTTTATGAATTCAGCAACAGTTCTACCATGCTCAATTTGCCCCTTATTGAACAGATTATCCATCTTCTGTTTCTTTAACACATGAATACAGGACTAGAGGCAAACCAAACTCTTGCCACACTCACTATGATTCCTACTCTGTTACTCCTTGACTGACTTTTATATAATCAGACAAAAAACATCGGCCCCCTACATCTAGGAGCCAGAACCATATGGGTTTCTTTAGCAATACAAGAGGCTGCTGTTGACAATCGCCAACGTCTGCTCCACCGGGTACAATCAACAAATTGTTACAGTTCGACCCTACGGACATGTGAAAATTCACACTCCCCATACAATATATGACACAGGAATTCAACACCATACACAAGGTCTCCTCAGTGTTCTTTGTCTAACACTGATGGACCCACTTCATATAAACAGATTGATCTGGCAACCCACTTAACTAAAACACACCCGAACCAAGAGAGTGAGAGACAAATTCAGGTAGTGAAAGAATAAAACTTCTTGCCTATTGCTGCAGCTTTTCCTGAGTTGTCAGTCTGTCCAGGCACCAGCAAAACGTTTGGATCAAGTTGTCCTTTAAACTAACGGGTCCCTGTTATGGCGCCAGGTTTTGTCATCACCACGTATTGTGGAACGTTCTGAGACGTTTGCTCCAAATTAAATTATAAAATTCAAGTACATGTGCAACGAGAGAGAACCACACTTAAACGCTTTGTATCAGATGATAACTCATTTATTACATCATTTGGTCACTCTTTATATAGATTTAGTATTCATGCATTGTATCAATGTAATTGTCTCAGCCTTATCTCTAAATATGAGCTGGCATTAGCATACATACTTATAATTGGCTATGATAACACTATTGACACCCAGCTTTTGTGTCTAGGTTTTATCTTTCCCCCACCCCCTTACTTTCCTTTCTCTGTTATTTCTGTGTCTTTGGACAAAAACATTCCTAAAGGCCCCGTCTCACTAAGCGATCTCGGTAGCGAGATCGCTGCTGAGTCACAACTTTTGTGACGTAACAGCGATCTCACCAGCGAGATCGCTGTGTGTGACAGCGATCAGCGAGCGGCCCCCCTGCTGGTATCGCTGATCGCTGGAAGAAACCTCTGGACATTTCTTTGGTCGCTGGTCTCCCGCTGGCCAGCAGGCATCGCTGTGTGTGACAGGCGGGAGACTAGCGATCAGGTGTAAAAAATATTGTTATTCTCACCTTCCGACGTCCCGTTCAGCCATCCTGCCTCTCTCCACGCTCCGGTCCCAGTGATCCTTTGCACAAATGACCGCGAGACTTTGTTATCCCTCGAGACCGTGACATCTCGCGGTCATTCGTGCAAAGGATCACTGGGACCGGAGCATGGAGAGAGGCAGGATGGCTGAACGGGACGTCGGAAGGTGAGAATAACTATATTTTTTATTTTGATTCTATTTTTTACAGGGATGGCCAGCGATGCCGGGCGCTCGGCATCGCTGTGCTGATCGCTGGTGAAGCTGTCTGTGTGACAGCTCACCAGCGATCACATAGCGACTTACTAGCGATCCTGACACCTTGATATCGGTGTCGGGATCGTTGGTAAGTCGCTTAGTGTGACGGGGCCTTAAGCCGCCCTTATCTGATAACAGGCTCCATATCCAAAGGAAATAGAGATGCATGTATGAAGAAACAAAGATGGAGTCAGTATAGACAAATATAAATCCTGCTCTCACAGGGGTCAACTTTAAAAGGGTTATGTGTCAACAGTCCCTCTTCATATGCCTCATTGAGACCTCTTTGTATTAGTCAGGACTAGAGTTGAGCGACTTTGGTCGAATCGGGTTTCGTGAAACCTGAATGAAACAAAATTTGAGTCAGATGAAACCGGTCCGAGTAGGGCAAAAAAAAGTCGGAGTTTCGTCCGAAACCCGACCCCAATGCAAGTCAATGGGAAATAAAAGTTGGCATTGAGCGGATGACATTCATCTACTCAATGCCGACTTTTATTCCCCATTGACTTGCATTGGGGTCGGGTTTCAGACGAAACTCCCGACTTATTTTGCCCTAGTCGGACCAGTTTCATCCAACTCAAATTTTGTTTCATTCGGGTTTCATGAAACCCGATCCGACCAAAGTCGCTCCACTCTAGTAAGGACAAAGATTCATAGTCATTTAGTAGTCATCTTAAAATACTGCATTATGTCTGGCTGGTTGTGGCTCCACATTAAAATACCAAGCTTGCTCTTATTAGCTATAAAAATGATTGTCCCCTCCCAATTTCTGGTTTGCCTGCAGCTGCCGCTAGTTAAAACATGATAGCATACTGGTATTGCGTTTAGAGTGAAATCATGTACAGTAAGCTCCTATGCTACATAACAGTCGAAGGACAGACTATTAGGCACATGGTTTCCAGAAAACATTTTGGTCTATTGCTCCATAGTGTTCCATAATGGCTGCTTGCAGCGCTCACCCATCTTGTGTAAATGGATTCTTTATTTTACGTTTAAACGTTCTTTTGTAATTTGGTTAGGGTTCTTAGGGCTTGGATGTTCAATAACAAGTATTTTTTAAATGTTTTAGACATAATACAATTATTTGATACACAAGTTAAATATTTTGTCCTTTTGCTTTCAATCTTTCCAGGAGGAAGACGAAGTTCCTGATGATGAGACATTGAATCAGATGATTGCACGCCATGAAGAAGAGTTTGACTTGTTCATGGTAAGCCATTTGAAATTAGTATGTTAGATTAACACATAACTTTGCATAAAATATATACATATAAAAAATGTGTGTGGAAGCAGCACTCCAAAGCTCCAGTGGGAATAAGTGAAGAAATCTGTCTCCATTCAACTATACAGTGCTGTGCAAATTAATTGGGACACAGCACTTTTTTAAGTAAAATCGTAAGTTGGTTACCAGTCAGTGATTCAAACCAGTTTTAACTGCTTTGAACAGGCACTCACACCTGTTCAAAGCAGTTAAAACTGGTCTGAATCACTGACTGGTAACCAACTTACGATTTAACTTAAAAATTGCTTTGCCCCAATTAATTTGCACAGCTGTGTGTGTGTGTGTGTGTGTGTATGTGTATATATATATATATATATATATATATATACTGTGATAAAACACTCCGGGATCGCCTTTGCTGGGGTCAAAGGTCACGTGCGTTCAGCATGAAACTCAGGCGCAGAGCTGGGATTCGGGTATAACTGACACTGGGTCAGGTTTATTAACGGTGGAAGCAATGCATAAAAGAAATAAAACATAAAACAAATCCTTGCCTGTCCGGCACTAACTAAACAAAGTACAACCTAACTACCAACTGGCGGGCTTCTCCCGTCCAGCCAAACCACAGTTGCAGTGGGCACTGCTTCCACTCACGTGTGTGTCTCTCACACAGACAGGCTCTCTGTGTTCCCAGGCTGAGACACTCACACAACCACCTGGCATCCTTTTATATCCACCTCCCATTATCCATTAGTAAGCAGGTGCGATACTGACCAGACTAGGCCACATAGGAAAGGAATCTGGGCGAGATATACCTGCCCTCATCCACTATTCCCACATGATTCTCACATATCCCCTCCCTCTGCTCAGACCACTCCGGTCGAGCAATGACACCCGCCAAACAGTGCACTCGGGACAGGGCATCTGTATTCCCCATCTGTACCCCTGGGCGGTGCTCCACCATAAAAGTGTAGGCCTGCAGGGCAAGGAACCACCGGGTCACCCGGCTATTCCGTTCCTTGTTCAAGTGCATCCACTTGAGAGGGGCATGGTCAGTGATCAGCCTGAACTTTCGGCCCACCAGGTAATATTTGAGGGCCTCTAGAGCCCACTTAATGGCTAGGCACTCTTTTTCCACGACTGCATACCTTTGCTCGTGTTTATTCAGCTTCCTGCTGAGATAGAGGACTGGGTGTTCCATTCCGTCCCTCACTTGTGAGAGTACGGCCTTGATACCGGTATCAGAGGCATCCGTTTGTACCACAAACTCGCTGCGGAAGTCCGGAGTCACCAGTACGGGCTGAGAGCAAAGTGCCCGTTTTAGGCCATGGAAGGCTTCTTCAGCCGCTAAACTCCATTTAATCATGACGGAGTCTTTCCCTTTTCTAAGATCCGTCAGGGGGGTAGCGATGGCTGCAAAATTGGGTATGAACCGGCGATAATAGCCGGCGATCCCCAGGAAGGCTTGCACCTGCTTCTTGTTGACAGGTTGTGGCCAGTCCTGAACCGCCTGAATCTTATCAACCTGGGGTTTAACAACACCCCTCCCAATTACATACCCCAAATACCGGGCTTCTTCTAGCCCGACGTGACATTTCTTGGGGTTCGCGGTTAGACCTGCCTCCCACAGGTCGTCAATCACAGCTTGTACTTTCTGGAGATGAGTCTCCCAGTCCAAGCTGTAAATGACAATGTCGTCCAAATAGGCCGAAGCGTACTGACTATGTGGCCTCAGGACTCGATCCATCAGTCTCTGGAATGTCGCCGGTGCTCCGTGCAGTCCAAACGGCATATACACATACTGAAATAGACCTTCTGGGGTAGCAAATGCTGTCTTTTCTCTGGCAGCCTCCACCAGAGGGATCTGCCAATACCCCTTTGTTAGGTCTAGGGTCGTAATATACCGGGCTTTTCCTAACCGATCTATTAACTCGTCGACCCGGGGCATGGGGTAGGCATCAAATTTTGAGACCGCATTCAGTTTCCTGAAGTCATTGCAGAACCGGATGGTGCCGTCCGGTTTAGGAATTAGCACAATTGGGCTGGACCAAGCACTGTGCGATTCCTCAATGACACCTAACTCTAACATTGCCTTCACTTCTCGGGAAACGGCTTCACGGCGCGCTTCCGGGATTCGGTAGGGCTTTACGTGAACTGTGACACCAGGTTCCGTTACGATGTCATGTTTTATTAGCGTAGTCTGCCCGGGTTTTTCTGAGAAAAACTTTTGGTTGTGAAGTAGAAACTGCCTGACCTCAGTCTTTTGCCTCTCCGAGAGAGTCTCTGCAACCCGTACCTCCGGTACGGTATGCGAGCAGACAGGACGGGCCAGCTCCGCTGACAAGGCAGACCGATCCTTCCAGGGCTTTATCAGATTTACATGATAAATCTGTTCAGGTTTCCGTTTACCTGCCTGGTATACTTTGTAGTTTACTTCACCAACTCTTTCCTTAATCTCAAAGGGGCCCTGCCACTTTGCCAGGAACTTACTGTCCACCGTGGGAACCAGGATCAACACCCTATCTCCGGGTGCAAACGTACGGATCTTGGCGCCCCTATCATAGATTCTTTTTTGGGCTCCTTGGGCCTGTATCATGTGTTCTTTGACGATAGGCATAACAGCCATAATACGCTCCTGCATTTGTGTGACGTGATCTATCACTGTTTTAAACGGAGTGACCTGACCCTCCCAGGTTTCTTTTGCAACGTCTAATAGTCCGCGAGGACGTCGGGCATACAATAACTCGAAAGGCGAGAATCCCGTGGAAGACTGGGGTACTTCCCTGATGGCAAAAAGCAAATACGGAAGTAAATAGTCCCAGTTCTTCCCATCCTTGTCTATCACCTTTCTCAGCATCTGCTTCAGAGTTTTATTGAACCGTTCGACCAACCCGTCTGTTTGAGGGTGATACACGGATGTGCGTAACGGTTCGATTTGTAACAACCGGCAGAGCTCCTTCATTACCCTGGACATAAAGGGGGTCCCCTGGTCGGTGAGTATCTGTTTCGGTATACCGACCCGACTAAACACATGCACCAGTTCCTTGGCAATCGTCTTGGTGGCCGTGTTACGCAAAGGGATGGCCTCTGGGTAACGAGTGGCATAATCCAAGATGACCAGGATATGTTGGTGTCCACGTGCAGACCGTGGAAGGGGCCCAACTAAATCCATCCCAATCCTCTCAAACGGGACTTCAATAATAGGTAGGGGTACCAAAGGGCTACAGAACCGGGGCTTAGGTGCAGAGGCTTGGCAGTCAGGACAAGACTCACAATATACACGAATATCGTGATGCATGCCTGGCCAAACAAAACAGTGTAATATCCTTTCGGTGGTTTTTCTGGACTCCCAGGTGACCTCCCATCACATGTCTGTGGGCCAGGTCCAGCACCTGCCGCCGGTAGGGTTTTGCCACGACTAATAGTTGCACCGTATCTTCCCCCTTTTTCTCTATCTGATAGAGTAAATCATTCTCCAGAACCATGTAAGGATATGCCAGCCTAGAGCCAGGTTCAACGGGTACCCCGTTTATCACTTTTACATTTGTCCTAGCCTGAGAAAGGGTAGGATCCTTTATTTGCTCGCTTTGGAAGTCATCTTTCTGAACTTCCAAATCGGCAAACGGGGAGGTGGACGGCTGTCGGCCTCCTCCTCTTCCCCGGTCTCCTCCGTATCACCTGCCATGACTCAAAACGGGAACTGCAGGTCATTTCCCGCAGACTCTTCCCCCGAGTCTTCCGGGGAGACCTCTTCCAGGGGTTCGGGACCCCCACGCGCCCTGAGAGAAGAATCATGTACACGATTACCCAAGGGCATCAACTGATTCTCCCACAATTGCCAGAAGTGGGGAAAATCCCGGCCCAGGATAACATCATGCAATAACGCCGGGACGAGTCCCACTTTATGTTGCACAGACCCATAGGAAGTAGTAATGCATATGACCGTGGTGAGGTACGAACAGGTGTCTCCATGCACACACGTTACAGAAAATTTGTCTGATGGTCCAGTCGGGGCTGACACCAGACTGGCCTTCACCAGAGTCACCACACTTCCCGAGTCTAACAATGCCACCACATTTTTGCCATCAACAGTTAAATCACACAAGTGTTTTTCCGCATCCTTTTGACCGGCATTCACACTCACTACTCGTGCAACCATAGAAATGCGGTTTTTAGAGTCTGTGACGTCGCACTGCATGGGTTCAGTAGTGACCGGACAGTTCGCAGCAATATGTCCCATCTCTTGGCAGCGGAAACACCTAACGGGCCCCTTGCTTAGACCATAGTTCGTTACTCTCGGCCTCGCAGTGCGGGCAGTCCCGTTTTCCTCCCCCACTGTCTTAGGGATTTTTCCATCTCCCCTACTCCCTGGAACAGTCTTACCGGTTCCACGTGGAGATGATGAAGAACGAGGTGGGGTAGCGTCGTCTCGGAGTCCTTCCGCCACGGAGTAACGTTCAACCAGATCCACTAGTTGATCTGCCGTCGTAGGATTTCCATGGCTTACCCACTTCCTCAGGGCTGGAGGTAGAGCTCTCAGGTACTTGTCCATGACGACTCTCTGGATTATCTCTGGCGCTGTCAACACCTCGGGTTGTAGCCACTTCTTCGTCACGTGGATCAGGTCGAACATCTGTGACCGCGGTGGTTTATCCGGCTGATAAGTCCATTGATGCACTCTCTGTGCACGGACAGCGGTCGTCACTCCCAGCCGGGCCAAGATCTCAGCTTTCAATTTGTCAAAGTCCTGCGCAGCTTCAGGTTCCAAGTCATAATACGCCTTTTGGGCCTCACCGGAAAGAAACGGGGCAATCAGGCCGGCCCATCGTGCCTTCGGCCATTTTTCTCGCACCGCCGTCCGTTCAAATGTGGTCAGGTATGCCTCGACGTCCTCTTCGGTCGTCATCTTCTGCCAGTACCGACTCACGTGAATCACTCTCGACTCGGCTTCCAGGTTAACCTCATGTAGGCTTGCCAGGCGCTGCGCCACCTGCTGGAGAAGCGAACGATCGGTAGCTGTCATGTCCACCAACTCCTTCAGCTGGGCCATCATCACCCGATTAGCTTCTTGCTGGACGGCGGTGGACTGTACCAGCGCTTTCACCACGTCCTCCATGCTCATGCTTGCAACGTGATGCCCGCGTTCTCCACCACAATGTGATAAAACACTCCGGGATCGCCTTTGCTGGGGTCAAAGGTCACGTGTGTTCAGCATGAAACTCAGGCGCAGAGCTGGGATTCGGGTATAACTGACACTGGGTCAGGTTTATTAACGGTGAAAGCAATGCATAAAAGAAATAAAACATAAAACAAATCCTTGCCTGTCCGGCACTAACTAAACAAAGTACAACCTAACTACCAACTGGCGGGCTTCTCCCGTCCAGCCAAACCACAGTTGCAGTGGGCACTGCTTCCACTCACGTGTGTGTCTCTCACACAGACAGGCTCTCTGTGTTCCCAGGCTGAGACACTCACACAACCACCTGGCATCCTTTTATATCCACCTCCCATTATCCATTAGTAAGCAGGTGCGATACTGACCAGACTAGGCCACATAGGAAAGGAATCTGGGCGAGAAATACCTGCCCTCATCCACTATTCCCACATGATTCTCACAACACACATACATACAGTATATACTCGAGCATAAGCCGAGGCCCCTGATTTTGCCTAAAAAAAAAAAACCTGAAAACTTACTGACTCGAGTATAAGCCTAGGGTGACATGCAGCAGCTACTGGTAAATTTCAAAAATAAAAACAGATACCAATAAAAGTAAAATTAATTGAGACATCAGTAGGTTAGATGTTTTTAAATATCCATATTGAATTAGGAGCCCCATATAATGCTCCATATAGTTCATGATGGGCCCCATAAGATGCTCCGTACAAAATACGCCCCATATAATGCTCCATAAAGTTCATGATGGGCCCCATAAGATGCTCCATACAAAAAGTATGCCCCATATAATCTGCACAAAGGTTAATAATGGCCCTATAAGATGTTCCATACTAAAATATGCCCCATATAATGCTGCATAAAAGGTTAATGATGGCCCCATAAGATGCTCCATTGAATAATATGCCTCATGTGCTTCTCCATAAAGGTTGATGGCCCCATAAGATGCTCCATAGATATATATGTCCCAAATGCTGCTCTGTAAAGGTTGATGGCCCCATAAGATGCCCCATATAATGCTGCATAAATGTAGATGGCCCCATAAGATGCACGATAGATATACTGCATATGCCCCATATGCTGCTGCTATTTAAAAAAAAACACATACTCCCCTCTCGTCGCTGGAGGTCAGGTGCCTGTGTCCTGAGCAGGCGGGAACACCGGTGCGCTATGGGGGCCTGGTGCCAGTGTCACTGCTGGCTCAGAGCCCTGGCAAATGCGATATTCACCTGTCCCCGTTACACCGCCGCGTGCCGCTCTGTCTTGTAGGTCTCTGCAGTGACTGTTCAGGCAGAGGGAGCGCACTAACCACGTCATCATGCCCTCTGACCTGAACGTCACAGCCAGAGGACGCGGAAGATAGAGCGGCGTGCGGCGGTGGAACGGGGACAGGTGAATATCACATGGCTCCCTCGTCATACTCACCCCCTCCTGGTGCGGTCTCTGCACTTCCCTGCTTCTCCAATGGTCTCCGGCGCCGGCAGTTCCTTCCAGTGTTCAGCGGTCTCGTGGTACCGCTCATTAAAGTAATGAATATGCGTGCATATATATAACACACACACCCCCCCTCTGGCAAAAATGGAGACCACTGCAAAATTTTAAGTTGTCTGATTATTCTTTTTATAGGTATATTTTTGAGTAAAATGTAAATTTCTCTTTTATTTTATAAACTACTGACAATATGTCTTGGAATTTCCTAGCCCTAAATGCTGGATTTATTTTCGGAATATGAGAACTGGTCAGAAGAACAAAAAAAATGCAGTGCTTGCATACCTCAAATAGAAAACAACTTCATAATCATTTAGAAAAAACAAAACTAATGTTTTAACTCGGGAATAGTTCAGAAATCAATATTTTGTGGAATATCCATGATTTTTAATCACGCTGTGTGGCATGGCTCATTGTCCTGCTGGAAAAACCAGTCCTCAGAGTTGGGGAACATTACCTGAGCAGAAGGAATCAACTGTTTTTCCAGGATAACCTTGTATGCTGCTTGATTCATAGGTCCTTTGCAAAGACTAACCCCCCCAATTCCAGCCTTGCTTGAAGCATCCCCAGATCATCACCGATCCTCCACCAAATTTCACAGTGGGTGTAAGATACTGTTTCTTGTACCCCTCTTCAGGTCTCCTTCTAACCATTAGACAACCAGGTGTTGGGCAAAGCTGAAAATTAGACTTATCAGAGAAGATTACCTTACTCCAGTCCTCTGTGGTCCAATCCTTATGGTCTATGGCAAACTTCAGCCTGGCTTTCCTATGCTTCTCATTGATGGAAGGCTTTTTTCTAGCTTTACATGACTTGAGCCCTGTCTCTAGGAGCTTGTTGCAAACTGTTCTTGCCGTACACTTCACCCCAGCTGCCGTTTGCCATTCCTTTTGTAGGTCACTTGATGTCATGCTGCGGTTGCTGAGTGACATTCGAATAAGGTGACGGTCATCCCGGTCAGTGTAGAGTCGTTTTTGCCCTCCTCCAGTCTGTTGCTTTGTTGTGCCCAGTATCTGCTGCTTGACCTTGTTGTAATGGACTGCTGTCTTAGAAATTATAAGGATGGAGGCAACATGATGCTCACTGTATCCCTCTCCTAGTAAAGCCAGAATTGAGTCCTTCTTTTCCTCACTCAAGACTTTTCTTTTCAACTCCTTTGGCATGGTTAAGTTATTTTTCATTCCTATTACTTTTGGGATATTACTAGCATTTGTTTTGCCATCCAGCTTGTCCTATTGCAAGAGGATTGTGAACACCACAGCAGGGTTTTTTTTATACTTTCCCTCATTAAATAATAATTTTTATTCAGGTGATCACCTAATCAAAAGCACATTCAGTAGAATGAGGTGACTGGTTGGAATTTGAATGGAATGGCTGTCAGACATGTAGAGAAGCTGAATTTTATAAGACTCTGCAGTGGTCTCTTAATTTTTGCATATATATATATATATATACACCTACAAAGTAGACAAATAGTCAATTTTAGTGTGCATAGCAGAAGCATAGAAATGTTTTCAGCTATGGTTGCTGGGCTCTCTCTAGACACAAATTGGTGCTCTTCTGCCATCCACCTTTTGGTTAAGGAAAAAAAAAACTGATTTGGAAAATAGAAAAAAAAATCAGTAGTGAAGTGCTGTAGATTGCTAAAAGTTTTAAGTCATGCCAGGTCAGAGTTTTCTGGAATTTTACAAAAATCCCTATTCTCCAGAATGTGGATTTTCTGTCTGTTTCATGCAGATTTTGCAAATGGCACCAATAAGTTGGTCACAGAATATATAACCCATATACAGTTCTGGTGATGGAAAATTATACACTTGGAGCTGTCAGAATATGGTGACACAGTCCTAATTTATACATCTTGTACAAAATAAAATATAAAACAGTATAAATTTTGTATTGATTTACAGAACATGTTTAACACTTAGTGCAGCACAGCAAATAGTGTAAAATTTAAAGTGCAAAAAAGTTTCAAAAATCGCAGCTTTTGCTATATTCTTCCAAGTGAAGAGTTAATAAAAGTTTTTTAATTAGTTAAAGTTAAGTGTACCAAAATTAATTCACTGATGAATACAGCTCATTCCTGGAAAGAAAATAAACCCTCATATGACTGTAACTGAAAAAGTGAGAAAAAAAAAAGCAATAGACAGGTCTGTCATACAGTACAATGTTTGTTGCCCTTTACTTTTTACTAAAAGAATTGGTGTCCATATTTGAAAAATATTTAGAATTGAGAGTCCTCAGTGGTTGATACCTTTTAATGGCTAAATGTACTGTCACACTTAGCGATGCACCAGCGATCCCCCCGACCAGCGATATGACGCGGTCAGGATTGCTGGTGCATTGCTAAGTGGTCGCTAGTGAGCTGCCACACAGACAGATCTCACCAGCGACATAGCAGCGGTCGGGGGTCGTTACTTACCTGTCAGACGAGGCGATCCTGACGTCTTCTCGCCCGCGTCCACGCGTCGCTCGTCGGCGCCACAGGAAGCTGACGACGAGAAACGGTCCAGGACGTCCTCGCGCGATCAGTGATAATCAGCGGGGGTGCCGGTCGGAGGTAAGTATCAGACATAGCGGTATCGCTAGCAATATCGCTGCTACGTCACAAAAACCTGTTACATTGTAGCGATATTGCTAGCGATATCGCTTAGTGTGACAGGCCCTTAACTGAAAAAATGGTAACAAATTGCAAGTTTTCGAAACTACTCAGCGCTCTTCATCAGGCTTGACTAATACAACATCTGAAGAATCACATATTTATACACAAAACAGCACAGAAATAACGTAATAGATAAGTCAAGTGATGTGAAGCAGAATTGTCATTATTGGAGAGGGATGAACATAAATATTGGAACAGTTCATAGATAAGGAGTCTGGATGTTTTATTGTCCTCTGATTGGGGTCTTGGTCTGTTGTGATGCCCCCAGAAGGTCTGAAGAGCAAATTCCTTAATTTATATAAAAAGACATAAATCCATGAGTCACTTTCATTCCTGCACTGAGTGTGTCAAAGGTTGTCATAAATTTATACTCCCAGACCCTCTTGTCTCTGAGACTTGAAGTTACCTTTTACTACAAGTAACTTAATGTCCCTCATGCTGTGACCGGGGATACAAAAAACCAGGTAGATCCATTCTTTTTTTCTCTTATTGTGTGGCAATGAGAATTCATCCTTGTTCTCAGATTTTGCCTGGTCTCCCCTACATACAGACCCCCAGTTAACATTTAGTATAAATAAGTACATCACATTAGATGTGATGGAGCTGAAAGTACCTGGGATCTTGTAGTCCTGATGTGAGATGGGGATCTTTATCTTGTCCGTGGTCATTATAAATGAACAGGCTTTACATTTTTTCTGGTTGTAAGGAAAGGTTCCTGCAACTGTTGAGGAGGACAGGGAGCTTCTGACAATGATGCTTCTTAAACTTGGGGGCTGCCTAAAACACAGCAGTGGGGCTTCTGGAAATATGCATTGTAATCGGGCATCTTTTTGTAGTAAAGGTTGTAATTTCCATGCAGCTCCCCCTTAGCACCTCCAGATTTGGATTGTAGGTGACCACTAGAGGCACCCGGTTATTTTCATCTTTAGCTTTGTAATGTAGCAGGTGATTCCTTGATATTCTGGTGGCTCTTGTAATTTGTTTTTCAATTGTTCTTGGATGGTAGCCCTGATTCAAAAAGGTCTTTCTGAGGCGACCAAAGTGTTTTGTCTCTATCCATGGGGTTGCAACATATATGTTTGTATCCGATGGTTTGGCTGTAGACCAGGGGTCTCAAACTCAATTTACCCGGGGGCCGCTGGAGGTAGAATCTGGGTGAGGCTGGGCCGCATCAGGTTTTTCACAAGAAAAGCTCTTACAAAAACATTCCAATGTTATCAAATGTCTTTATTTTTTCATCTTATTTTGTGTTAAAAAAATAAACAAAATCATAAGTAAAAAATAAATCAATCAGTAATAAATAAAATGGCGCAAGTTCACAATAAGGCCCGCTGATGTCCCGCCTCCAAGAACAATATACCGCACAGCCCCACCGCTCATTCTGAACCCGGCGCACCGGAGTCTGTGGCACGGTCCGGTCCCTGCTTGGATGATCCTGCTGCATGTGTTGTGAGTGTGACTCATACACCTTGCCTGCTGACAGCAGGCTGCTGTGACTGTCTAGCCATCATCATACTCACCTCCTCCTGCTGCAGCTCCGATGGTCCAGAGTCGACATCTTCCTGTATGAGCGCGCGGTCACACGTCACGTGGTACCGCTCATTATGCTCATGAATATGGGCGCCACGCCTATGAGAGTGGAGTGGCGTCCATATTCATGACCTTAATGAGCGGTACTATGTGTGACTGGGATTTCACATGTGAGACTCGGCCTTGTTTCTCGCATGTGATCCCAGCCGAGGTGAGGGCCGCAAACTATTGTCCTGAGGGCCCATGAAATGAGGGCCGCAAACTATTGTTCCGAGTGCCGCAGTTGGCCCGCGAGTTTGAGACCCCTGCTGTAGACAATAGAGTGTTTTTTTTGTGTTTTGGATGGAAACTCTCCCATTTAAGGTACTGTATGTTGGACAGTCGATTGGCTTCTGATACAGGGATGTCTCTCTTTCATTGTTCTTTAGCTTAATGATGGTGTCCAAAAAGTTAATTTCAGTGCTGGAGTAGTTGAGTGTTAACTTGATGGTGGGATCATATTGAGTAAACTGTTCGTGGAACTTCTTTAGCTGTTGCTCACACTCCGTCCAGATGATTATCAATGTAGCGGTAGTAGGCCATAGTAGGCCAGAGGCATGATGAAACATGAGGACAACAAGTCGCATTCAAGCTTGGCCATGAAAAGATTTGCATACTGTGGAGCCATTTTACTTTCCATACCTGTGCCAGTCTGCTGTAGATAGATCTTGTCAAATTCAAAGCAATTGTGGGTGAGGTTCCTTCTGGTAGAGGACCTATTGCTGCTAGTTTATTCAATAGGTCAGAAGCTCCCTGTCCTCCCCAATAGTTGCCAGGAACCTTTTCTTGGAACCAGAAAAAATGTAAAACCTGTTCATTTATAATGACCACGGACAAGGTAAAGATCCCCAATTCACAACAGGACTACAAGATCCCAGGTACTTTCAGCTGCATCACATCTAATGTGGTGTACTTAATTATTTGTACTAAATGCCCAACTGGGGGTCTGTATGTGGGGGAGACCAGGTAAAAACTGAGAACAAGGATGAATTCTCATTGCCACACAATAAGAGAAAAAAGAATGGATCTACCTGTGGAAAAACATTTTTGTATCCCTGGTCATAGCATGATGGACATTAAATTACTTGTATTAAAAGGCAACTTCAAGTCTCAGAGACAGGAGGGTCTGGGAGTATAAATTTATGACAACCTTTGACACACTGCAGGAATGAATGTGTCTCATGGATTTGTCTTTTTACAGCAATTAAGGATTTTGCTCTTCAGACCTTCTGGGGGCATCACAACACAGAACCAGACCCCAATCAGAGGACAATAAAACATCCAGACTCCTTATCTATGAACTGTTCCAATAATTATGTTTTATCCCTCTCCCACAATGACAATTCTGCTTCATGTCACTTGTCTTATCTATTGCGTTATTTCTGTGCTGTTTTGTGTATAAATATGTGATTCTTCAGATGTTGTATTAGTCTAGCCTGATGAAGAGACCTGAGTAGTCTCCAAAGCTTGCAATTTGTTACCATCTTTTCAGTTAATCATTAAAAAGTATCAGCCACTGAGAACTCTCAATTCTAAATATTTTCTATCCACTGGCTAACACGATACAAAGATATAACAACCTGTCTCCTCCATACATCTGTGACCTCGTCTCCCGGTACTTTCCTGCACGCAACCTCCGATCCTCACAAGATCTCCTTCTCTACTCCCCTCTTATCTCCTCTTCCCACAATCGCATACAAGATTTCTCTCGCGCATCACCCCTACTCTGGAACTCTCTACCACAACATATCAGACTCTCACCTACCATCGAAACCTTCAAAAAGAGCCTGAAGACCTACCTCTTCCGACAAGCCTATAACCTGCAGTAACCACCGATCGACCAAACCGCTGCATGACCAGCTTTACCCTCGTCTACTGTATTCTCACCCATCCCTTGTAGATTGTGAGCCTTCGCGGGCAGGGTCCTCTCTCCTCCTGTACCAGTAATGACTTGTATTGTTACATTATTGTACTTGTTTTTATTATGTATACCCCTCCTTACATGTAAAGCGCCATGGAATAAATGGCGCTATAACAATAAATAATATTAATATATATCTTTCCTGTCCATATTTGCTAACTCTTGGTGTGTGTTTCCTAGCGCATGGATTTAGATCGGCGCAGAGAGGATGCCCGAAATCCAAATCGCAAGCCTCGTTTAATGGAAGAAGATGACCTTCCCTCCTGGATCATTAAAGATGACGCTGAAGTTGAACGACTGACTTGTGAGGAGGAAGAGGAAAAAATATTTGGCAGAGGGTCCCGTCAACGTCGTGATGTGGATTACAGTGATGCACTGACAGATAAACAGTGGCTTAGGGTAAGTTTCTTTTTAACTGTAATTAAAATGTTATGGTAATTTTTTTTTTATAGTTCTGTTCTATGTTTAAAAATGACGACTGTCGTAACACTTTAACATACTGAATGCCCAGCATTTCTTTATTGAACTCAGTCACACCACAGCCAAAGTTTTTAGTTTTTCTTCCTGTTTAGCCATAACTTTTTTATTTTATCATTGTCATCCACATTGCCATCTGAGGGCTTGGTTTTTGTGGGTCGAGTTGTACTTTCGAATGACCTCCTTCATTTTTATCATGTAATGCACTAGAAAAGGGGAAAAAATTCCAAGGTCGTTTTCACAATAGTTTTTTTTTTTTTTTTTTTTTTTTTTTTACCATATCCATTATGCGAAAAAAACTGACCTGGCAATATAATTAAATCACTCCAGGTCAGAACGATTATGCAGACACTAAATATGCACATTTTTTTTTTCTTGTTTTTTATTTTAACTCCTTTCTGCCATGAGACGTACTATACCGTCCATGTGACCCGGCACAATTTGACAGTGGACGGAATAGTACGTCATAGCGATTGGCCGCGCAGAAGGGTGGTGTGCGGCCACGTGTCAGCTGATTCTCACAGCTGACACCCTGTGCTAAGTGCCAGGAGTGGTCACAGACAGCTTTCGGCACTTTAACCCCCGAAATGCCGCGATAAAACACGATCGCAGCATTCCAGGAGCAGGCGGAGGGCTGACTGCCCCTCTGCCTTTGGATCGGAGTCACCTCGGCTTGACACGGACTCACAATCGCTGCCATGGTAACCCGATGTCGTCATGACGACATCCGGGTTACCAGAGCTTAAGAAATTTCCTGTCATGCGCAGTGCATGTCAGGAATTCTCTCAGGTCAGTGTGCTGGGATTGCAGCGCTGACATCTTCTATAGCATGCAGATGCTGCTTTGACTGCATGCTATAGAAGTGATCAACCCGCAAAAAAAGATTTAAATAATTGTAAAATTTCTTAAAAAATAATTTAAAAGAATCAATATTCTATCACAAAATAAATATTTGAATGAAAAAAATCTAAGCAATAAAAGTACACACATTTGGTATCGCCGCATCCATAACAACCCAATCTATAAAACTGTCCCACTAGTTAACCCCCTTAGTGAACACCATAAAAAAGGCAAAAAAAACAATGCTTTATGATCATACCACCGAACAAAAAGTGGAATAACACGCAATCAAATAGACGGATATAAATAAACATGGTACTGTCAAAAATAGCTCTCAGAATAAAGTGATGCACAATTATTTTTTCTATAAAATAGTTCATATTATATATAAGCGCCGAAACATAAAAAATAATTATATAAATGAGGTATCGCCGTAATCTTACTGACCCTGAGAATAAAACTGCCTTATCAATTTTACCACACGCGGAACAGTGTTAAGGCCCCCCCCCCCCCCCAAAAAAAAAGAAATTCATGAATTGCTGTTTTTTTGCTCATCCTGTTTCCAAAAAATCGGAATAGAAAGCAATTAAAAAATGTGATGTGCCCAATAATGGTACCAATAAAAACATCAGCTCGTCCCGCAAAAAAAACAAGACCTCACGTGACATTGTGGTCCAAAATATGGAAAAATTGTAGCTCTCAAAATGTGGTGATGCAAAACTATTTTTTGCAATAAAATCATCCTTTAGTGTGTGACAGCTGCCAAACATAAAAACCCGCTATAAGGCCTCTTTCATATGTCCTGATATTTACGGTACTGGAGATGTCAGTGTCCGTGTGTGTAATACTTGAGGCACATGTGTGGCATGTGTGTGCCACATCAGTACCACACGGACGGGCGCCAGGGAAGAAGTGTTGCAGTAAGCGCTGTTCCCCGGTGCTGGGTGCTGAACACAACTCTCATCATTCTCCCCTACCCCGCCGGTGATAGGTGCGAGCAGGGGAGAATGATAAGTTACATTTAACCCCTTAACGACCGCCAATACGTCTTTTAACTGTGCCAGTTAGGGGTACTTAAACCACCGCGCCTCTTTTTAACGGCGCTGAGGTTTAAGGTTATAACACCCCCAGCGTAGGGATTTCTCCGGGGTCACGGCTGCCGGGGTAGCCGAGACCCCAGAGAACACGATTCGGGTCGGATTTTACCGACTCCGATGTTACGATCGCCGTTATTAACGGTATAATGACCACACAAAAAAGTCAGATTTTCCATTTCTCTCTCCTCTGATGGGATCGCAAATCAGTTGAGAGAGAAATGGGGTCCCCCCCGATGACAGTGACCCCTGACGAAGCCACCAAGTGTGGCGATACGCGTCGGGTCCTTCCACCCTGCCTGCTCCACTCTACATGGGTTTTGTATATCGCTAATGTGAACATGTGCTGATTACTATAGAAGGCTATTTCAGCCTAAACCTCTCTCTACATGGGTTTTGTATATCACTAGTGTAAACATGTGCTGATCATTGTAGGAGGCTATTTTAGCCTATACCTCTGTTTCCTCACGTTAGGGGCTTAGACCATGTGGGTTATCTGTAAGCTTCATGTGCATCTTTTAAGCAGTGTAATACATGTTCCTGAAGGGAGTGATTTAAACCCTTTGCTTCTATATATTTATTTTTATTACATTCGGGTAAGACACTCCATGAAATATTATATATCTGTATTTGTGGTGACTCATGGTATTAGTCTTTACCCTCCTTTTAGGTCATGCATAGTGTTGAGCATTCCGATACTGCAATATCGGGTATCGGCCGATATTCGCTGTATCGGAATTCCGATACTGAGTTCCGATACTTTTAGTATATCGAATACCGGAATCGGAAGTTCCCATAATGCAATGAGCCAGTTTGATTTTATTCAGCCAATGAGGATCCTAAGAAGTGTGGGCACATCCTGTTAGAGCATGTTAGGCATGTAACTACTGGCATGGCTATGATTGGCTGCTGAAATGATGTCATGATGCACTATAAAAGCAGCCGCCGCCACTCTGCTCTGAATTCAGTTAGGGATAGGACGCTGCTGTTCTGAGGGACAGTGTGACCTAGCGATTTGCTATATTGTACTTTACCCAGGCTACTTTATCAACCGCTGTAGCTTTCTTTTGCCTTGCAGCGCTGTTCACGGCTGTCTGCGAGGTCTCTGTGTGTGAATGCAGCTCACGCTGTACTGTGTGAATGCAGCCACCTCCGGTTGTAGTCCGCTCAGTGTGCGTCACTGCCTCATACATTGTTCTTTTTTGCATTAGTGCTGCTCATTTTTTCAGATTTCTCCTGTTAGTGTGGTTCCATCCGTATCCAGCTAGAATATTTGCAAACACTATATAGGAGTAGATAGAGGAGCCTTTCTGCTGGCTTGTGCCCTGCAGCCCCAGCCAGATTAGTATTAGCCTATTTTTGGAGCCTCATCTATTGCATTGTAGGTTACCTTCCTGCATTGTAATAGCTACAAAAGTTTGTGATACTATCGGTTTTATTTACATCTTTGGGCACTTCCAGTGTCTTTTTGTGAAGAAAAAAAAAAAAAGTTAATAAAGTTCACCAAACACTCCACTTTACAGTTGTGTAGACCACATTAGCTCATATTAAAGTCTAGTCCACACTTTATAAAATTAGTGTTTCTTATACCTGTTAGCAGCCCTTAGTACTTTTCTGCCTATCTTTATCAGTCTACCAAGATGAAGACGGCAGGGAGTAAGGCACGTGGGCGTGGAGTTTCTTCAGGGAGAGGATGTGGGGATTCGGTGCCTGCTGCGGGCACCAGTGACTCAGCATCCCCCAGTTTTCCCAGGGAACAGTCCTTTATGCGCAGCTTCATATTAGCTCGCCGTACCCCACTGCTGCGGGACGAACAAATTGAAGCCATTGTCGGATGGATGGCAGCTAACGCATCGACTTCAATTAGTTCCAGATCCTCTCCGGTCTCAGAGCACTGAAGAGCACCCATCTGTCTCTTCACCACCTGCCAAATGGCCCAGGCAGTCAGAGCGCCCTGGACAGGAGCCATCTCTACTTCTGTTCTCTGAATCTGTTGACTTGGAAAGAGGGGGCCAGCCAAGCAGCATTCGAGAATTTGAAGAAGAGGTAGTATGCAGTGATGCGCAACAGCTTTGTCTCTCTGAATCTGAAGAGGCGGGTGGGCCAGTGCCTATGGTCAGCACACCTCAGTACGCATCTGATGAGACTCGGGTGCCACTTTCTGGTGCGTACTGTGCTGTCGAGACTACCCAGGAGAAGCAGTCGTTTGAAGAGGGTACTGAAGATGATGAGGTCCTTGACACATCATGGCGTGAGGTACAGGAAGGTCGTGGGAGCAGCTCTAAGTAAGAGATTCCCTGAACGGCCAAAAAAGGAGGGAGAGGGAGGGGGCAAACTTGGTTGCCTGTAGCCTAAACTTCGGCACCCATTAGGAGCATGCCTCTTCCAAAACCCAAAACGGGCGCTCCCAAGACTTGCAGTGCCTGGTCCTTTTTTGACACAGTTGCAGATGACATTTGCTTTGTCAAATGCAAGCTGTGTAATCAGAAAGTGAAAAGAGGGAAAAGTGCCAGCAACCTCAATACCACAAATATGTGGAAACCTGTTCGGACCAAGCACGTGGTGGAGTTACAAAGACACACTGAAGACCTAGGCCAACCTACAGCACCACCTACCACCTCTTCAGCTCGTGTTGTAGCCTCTTCCTCCAGCTCACACACAGCTGGTTCGGCTTCCTCACAGGATCGCCGTGGAAGAACCTCTGGCACTGTTGTACAGAGACACAGTGTCATTCCACCCACAGCACCACGTTCCCTGTCATCCTCACACTCCCAGGCCACTCTACAGCCATCGGTAGCACAGGCATGGGAGAAAAGGTGCCCATACTCGGCAAACCACCCCCGAGCACAGACTCTGAATGCTGGCATTGCAAAACTACTGTCCCTTGAAATGCTGTCATTCAGGCTGGTGGAGACTGACACCTTCCGTAACTTCATGGCATTGGCAGTCCCACAATGCAACGTGCCCAGCCGCTTTTATTTCAGCAGGCAAGCCGTCCCTGCCCTGCAAAAGCATGTGGAGGGAAAAATTAAACATGCATTACTTAAACGCAGTCAGTAGCAAGGTCCACCTGACCACCGATGCGTGGACCAGTAACCATGGACAGGGACGATAGCTTTCCCTCACTTCCCATTGGGTAAATGTTGTGGAGCCGGGTACAGATCTTGAGAGTGGCGCTGTACGTTTTCTGCCTACTCCAAGGATTGCAGGAATCCAGGCTGTACACATTGACTCCTCCTCATACTCTAGTTCCTCTGAATCAGCGCTGCAGGAGCCGTCACAGTCTACCTCCACATGGGCCCGTGAACGCTTACCTGTTACGACCGATATGAGCACAGCCGTGGCCAAACGTCAACAGGCCGTATTGAAATTAATTTCTTTGGGGAATCCAAGCCACACAGCGCAGGAGCTCTGTAGTGCCATCAAGCAGGAGAGCGACGTGTGGTTTTTGCCAGCGAATCTCCAGCCAGGCATGGTAGTGTGTGACTATAGCCGAAATCTGGTGGCAGCTCTGGGCCTAGGCAACCTCACTCACATCCCGTGTCTGGCACATGTGCTCAACTTGGTCGTGCAGAGTTTTTTGAGGGACTATCAGGATCTTGATGCACTGCTGCACAAGGTCCGCATAGAGTGCGCTAACTTGCGGCGTTTCAGCATGGCAAGATCGCGCATTGCACCTCTGCAGCGCCGATTCCGCCTTCCGGAACATCGCATCATATGTGACCTACCCACCAGGTGGAATTCACCGTTACTTATGTTTGAGAGGTTGTGTGAGCAGCTGGCAGCAGTAATGGCGTACCAGCTGCATCAGGCGCAAACAAGTCGCACTGCGCGCCGTTCACACTTCACCACCACTGAGTGGACATCTGCCACGTTTTGCGTGCCTTCGATGATTCCACGCGGATGGCGAGTGCAGATGATGCACTAGTCAGCATGACTATCCCCATTATCTGCCTGCTTCAAAAAACAATGCAAGCACTAAGGGAGGAGGTTGTGGAAGAGGTGGAGGATGAGTAGTCACAAAAGTACATATATTGCAGAGCACAAGTCTGCATAGACTTCAGTCTGCATTGTGATTGCTATAAGTGTGTGCTAGAAGTGTGAAGATTAATTTAAGAATTAAAACCAGAATTGAACCAGAAGGGAACTGAAGGTAACTGGACACAGTCCCTGTAAACAATGTTTCTGTTTGTTTTCACTTTCACCCCAATAATCCTTCACTTTCTGCTAATTCCCCTAATCCCTACTCCTAGTAAGGAACTGTTCATCTCTTCTTCAATCCTCCCCATCCACCTCACCTCCGCCTCAAAACTGTTCCTTAACATACAATCCTCTGTCTCCAAACACAGACAGCCCCCTCATGCCCTCTCCTGCTCCCACCTGCTAACACTTTCTCTGCTCCTTCTCACTGCTGGCGATATCTCCCCAAATCCTGGTCCTCCTCACCACATTCCCACAGTCATTTCTACCTCCCATCCACACTCTATCACAACCTTCCGTAACCTCTCCAACCTTATACCCATTCACCCAGCCCCCGCTTCCCCAGTCCCACTAACAGGAGCTCTGTGGAACGCTCGCTCTGTCTGCAACAAGCTTTCCTACATCCATGATCTTTTTGTTACTACCAAACTCTCCTTCCTCGCCATCACCGAAACCTGGCTCACCCCTTCTGACACAGCCTCTCCTGCTGCACTTTCGTATGGCGGCTTCCACCTTTCTCACACCCCCCGCCCCAGCAGCAAACATGGTGGAGGAGTTGGTTTTCTCCTGTCAGATACCTGCTCCTTCACCCCAATCCCACTGCCACCCTCTGTTACCCTCCCTTCCTTTGAGGTGCACTCTGTGCGCATCTACTCCCCCTCCAACCTCCAACTGGCTGTCATCTACCGCCCCCCAGGGCCAGCCACCACCTTCTTTGACCACTTCACCACCTGGTTACTTCATTTCCTTTCCGCGGACATCCCTACTATCATCATGGGCGACTTCAACATCCCCATCGACACTTCCCTCTCAGCTGCCACTAAACTTCTATCTCTCACTTCCTCCTTCGGCCTCACTCAATGGTCTTCTACAGCCACCCACAAAGATGGCCACACACTGGACCTCATCTTCACCCGCCTCTGCTCCCTATCTAACCTCTCTAACTCACCTCTTCCTCTCTCTGACCACAACCTGCTCACATTCTCTTCCCTCTTCACTCCATGTCTACAATCCCCACCCCACAAACTTTCACACCCTCGCAGGAATCTTAAACACCTTGACCTACACTCATTCTCTGAATCCCTCCTCCCTCTTACAGATATAAGTTCCTTACACAATGCGGATGACGTTGCCGCTCTATATAACACCACAATAGCTGCAGCTTTGGAATCCGCTGCCCCACTTACACATACCAAAACTCGCAAAATCAACAGACAGCCCTGGCACACCAGCCTGACCAAAGAGCTGAGGCGAGCTTCCAGGGCTGCTGAGCGCAGATGGAAAAGATCCCACTCCAACAAGCACTTCATCGCATTCAAACAGTCCCTCACTACTTTCAAGACCACACTCGCCACAGCTAAACAAACCTACTTCTCATCTCTCATATCCTCCCTGTCTCACAACCCTAAACAGTTATTCAACACCTTCAATTCTCTCCTCCGCCCCCCAGCACCTCCTCCCTCCCCACTCATCTCAGCTGAAGACTTTGCCTCATTTTTCAAGCAGAAAATTGATAACATCAGGGACAGTTTTGGTCAACAACCCCCAGAGCCCTTCCTCCCGACTTCCCAGCCCTCCACCTTCAAAACCAACTTCTCCACCATTACAGAAGATCGACTCTCCACTCTACTCTCAAGATCACATCTCACCACCTGTGCACTCGACCCGATCCCATCCCACTTCATCCCAAACCTCACCACAGTCTTCATCCCAACCCTAACCCATCTCTTCAACCTGTCACTAACAACTGGGGTTTTCCCCTCAAGCTTTAAACATGCCTCCATCACACCTATCCTCAAAAAGCCCTCTCTTGACCCATCCTCTGTATCTAGCTATCGCCCTATATCACTTCTCCCATACGCCTCCAAGCTACTGGAACAACACGTCTACCTTGAACTGTCCTCCCATCTCTCTTCTTGCTCCCTCTTCGACCGCTTACAATCTGGCTTCCGGTCACACCACTCCACTGAAACTGCCCTTACTAAGGTCACCAATGACCTCTTAACTGCCAAGAGCAAGCGACACTACTCTGTCCTCCTCCTCCTGGACCTGTCGGCTGCCTTTGACACAGTGGACCATTCCCTATTATTACAGACCCTCTCATCCCTCGGCATCACAGACTTGGCCCTCTCCTGGATCTCATCATACCTAACAGACCGGACATTCAGCGTCTCCCACTCACACACCACCTCCTCACCTCGCCCCCTATCTGTCGGAGTCCCACAAGGTTCAGTCCTTGGGCCCCTGCTGTTCTCTATTTACACCTTTGGCCTGGGACAGCTCATAGAATCTCATGGCTTTCAGTATCATCTTTATGCTGACGACACACAGATCTACATCTCTGGACCAGATATCACCTCCCTACTAACCAGAATCCCTCAATGTCTGTCCACTATTTCATCCTTCTTCTCCACTAGATATCTGAAACTCAACATGGAAAAAACAGAATTCATCATCTTTCCCCCATCTCACGTGACCCCCCCTACGAACCTATCAATTACAGTAAATGACTGCCCACTCTCCCCAGTCCCACAAGCTCGCTGCCTCGGAGTAATCCTTGACGCTGATCTCTCCTTCAAACCACATATCCAAACCCTTTCCACTTCCTGCCGACTTCAACTCAAAAACATTTCACGCATCCGTTCATTCCTCACCCAAGAATCTGCAAAAACCCTAGTCCATGCCCTCATCATCTCTCGCCTTGACTACTGCAACCTCATGCTCTGTGGCCTCCCCTCAAACACTCTCGCACCCCTCCAATCTATTCTAAACTCTGCTGCCCGACTAATCCACCTGTCCCCCCGCTATTCCCCAGCTTCTCCCCTCTGTCAATCCCTTCACTGGCTCCCAATTGCCCAGAGACTCCATTACAAAACCCTAACCATGACATACAAAGCAATCCACAACCTGTCACCTCCATACATCTGTGACCTCGTCTCCCGGTACTTTCCTGCACGCAACCTCCGATCCTCACAAGATCTCCTTCTTTACTCCCCTCTTATCTCCTCTTCCCACAATCGCATACAAGATTTCTCTCGCGCATCACCCCTACTCTGGAACTCTCTACCACAACATATCAGACTCTCACCTACCATCGAAACCTTCAAAAAGAGCCTGAAGACCCACCTCTTCCGACAAGCCTATAACCTGCAGTAACCACCGATCGACCAAACCGCTGCACGACCAGCTCTACCCTCGCCTACTGTATTATCACCCATCCCTTGAAGATTGTGAGCCCTCGCGGGCAGGGTCCTCTCTCCTCCTGTACCAGTTATGACTTGTATTGTTTAAGATTATTGTACTTGTTTGTATGTATACCCCTCCTCACATGTAAAGCGCCATGGAATAAATGGCGCTATAACAATAAATAATAATAATAATAATAAATGCCATCTGCTTCTGGACAGTCTGCGCAGCGTGGTTCCTCACAAAGGCCTAGGCAGGGGACACTTTGTGAGGAGGAGTCAATGGAGGAGGAAGACATCTGTCCAGAGGAGGGAGGTACACAATGCTCTAGTAGTCAGTATGTACAGCGAGGGTGGGGTGATGCAGAGCAGGCAGAGATGACGCCTCAAGCAGGGGACAGCGTTTCTTGGGCAGTTGGGAGTCTGCAGCACATGGTTGATTTCATGCTGCAGTGCCTGAGAAACGACAGCCGCATCGCCCACATTCTCAACACAGCTGATTATTGGGTGTACACCCTCCTAGATCCTCGCTACCGTTGAACCGGGAGCGTCATAACACCGTTGAACCGGGAGCGTAAAATGTGGGAGTACCAAGACACACTGGTGCATTCCATCATGTTCTCCATTCAACCCGAGAGCCATGCTGCTAGTGCTTAACAAAGCAGCTCAGTGCGTCGAGGCAGTGGAGGAAGCTCTACACAAAGAGGGAGCAGAAGCAGCGCTTCATTAAAAGGCAAGACCAGTATGGCCCAAATGTGGCAAAGTTTTTTGTCCCCGCCACAAATCTCTACACCATCACAGACGGCTCCAGCCAGCAGGAAGCAACGTTTCCGTCAGATGGTGACAGACTACATGTCTTGCCCTCCCAGTGTTCTCCCACACGGCTCTTCCCCCTTCAAGTTTTGGGTCTCTAAGCTGGATACATGGCCAGAGCTTAGCCAGTATGCATTGGAGGTGCTGGCTTGCCCTGCTGCTAGTGTATTATCGGAACGCGTCTCTAGTGCCGCAGATGGTGTACTAACAGACCGTCGCAGGGACCCTTTCAGTCGGTCCCTGTACCCCAAGCGCTGTGATTCAATACAAAAATGGTGGGGGGAACAAGAGGCGCAATAGTGCCCTATCACTAGTGACACTAGAAGTATGAGCGGTATAATACAGTTCCACTCACCTATTCCAGTTGTGTAACCCACAACTGGCTTGAGAGCATATCACAGAATCAGCTGCTGCAGGACCTCCACCAACCAGTCGCGCGTGGGAAAACCTTCAGAAAGTTGTGGGAAGAAGGGTGTGTTACAGTCCGTGCTGCCGAGATTCACAAATCACCTGGGATGCAAGATGTTGTAGCAGTGTACTCCTTTATTTCCTCCTACTCGTTTCGGCGCCCTTCCTGGCACCTTCCTCAGGGATATCTCGGCAGCGCGGACTGTAACACACCCTGCTTCCCACAACTTTCTGAAAGCGCTGTAATTGGATCGCGGGGCCCGATCTGTGCCATGATGACCCGGGGGTTGTTATGACAACCTCTTGGTCATTCAGCGACGGAAAGCTGCTGAGACCATGCTCACAGCATGGTCTCAGCAGCTTTCAGCATAAGGAATAATGCAGGAGCATTGCAATGTATTATACCTGAAATGAAAGTGAAAGTCCCATAAAGGGACTAGGTAAAAAAAATTTTTTAAAAAAAATATTTTAAAAAAACTTTAAAAAATCCCCTAAAAATTCCCCTGTTTGGTATCGCCGCATCGGCAAAAAAATCCCATCTATGAAAGTGTCACCCTAGTTATCCCTTTCAGTGAACGCCGTAAAAAACCCCCACAAAAGTAGCAAATTATACTTTTCCAAGCGGTATCATCATTCCGGAAAAAGTGCAATAACGCGATCAAAAAGACAAATATAAATAAACATGGTACCACTGAAAACGTCATCTTGTCCTGCAAAAATCAAGCCGCCATACAGCATCATCAGCGGAAAAAGAAAAGTTATAGCTCGCAGAATAAAATGATGCAAAAATAATTATTTTTTCTATAAAAGTTTTTGTGTAAAAAACACCTAAACATAAAAAAAACTATATAAATGAGGTATCGCTGTAATCATAGTGACCCAAAGAATAAAGCTGCCATACTAATTTTTACCACACGCGGAAAGGAGAAAAAAAAATTCCTCAATTGCTGGTTTTTGTTGATTCTGCCTCCACAAAAATCGAAATAGAAAGCGATCAAAAAACGTTATATGCCCAAAAATGGTACCAATAAAAACGTCCGCTCGTCCCACAAAAAACAAGAAATGATTTTTTAATTTTACGGCTCTATAAACTTCTGTGATGCACTTGGGGTTCAAAGTGCTCAGCACACATCTAGATAAGCTCCTTGGGGGGTCTAGTTTCCAAAATGGTGTCACTTATGGGGGGTTTCCACTGTTTAGGTACAAGCGCGACATGGCGTCCGCTCTCAATTCCAGCCAATTTGACATTCAAAATCTCAAATGATGCTCCTTCCCTTCTGAGCACTGCCGTGCGCCTAAAGACTGGTCTTCCTCCACAAATGGGGTATTGTTGTACTCAGGGGAAATTGCACAACAAATATTGTGGTTCATTTTCTCCTGAAACCCTTGACAAATTAAAATTGTGTCCAAAGAAAAATTTTGAGGAAAAAAATTTAAATGTTCATTTTTTCCTTCCACATAGTTTCAATTCTTGTGAACTACCTAAAGGGTTAATAAACTACTTGAATGTGGTTTTGAACACCTTGAAGGGTGCACTTTTTAGATAGTGTCACTATTGGGTATTTTCTGTCATATTGACCCCTCAAAGTGACTTCAAATGTGAGGTGGTCCCTAAAAAAAATGGTTTTGTAAATCGTGTTGTAAAAATGAGAAATCGCTGGTCAACTTTTAACCTTTATAACTTCAACACAATTTTGGAACCAACATTTTTTTTGTTAGATGTAAAGTAGACATGTGGGAGATGTTATTTATTAACTATTTTTTGTGACATATCTCTCTGATTTAAGGGCATAAAAATTTTAAAAATTTTCACTATTTCCTTTTTTTTCATAAATAAACGCAAGTCATACCGAAGAAATTTTACCACTAAAATGAAGTACAATATGTCACGAAAAAACAATGTCAGAATCAGCGGGAGCCGTTGAAGCTTTTCAGAGTGATAACCATATAAAGTGACAGTGGTCCGATTTCAAAATTAAGGCCTGGTCATTAACCTACAAAGTGGCTTGGACCTTAAGAGGTTAAGGGCATGAAAATTCAAAGTTGGAAAATTGCGAAATGTTCCAAATTTTCACCAAATTTCAATTTTTATTTTTTTTTAAATGCAAGTCATATCAAAGAAATTTTACCACTATCATGAAGTACAATATGTCACGAGAAAACAGTATCAGAATCACCGGGATCCATGGAAGCTTTCCAGAGTTATTACCTCCTAAAGGGGCAGTGGTCAGAATTGTAATAATTGGCCTGGTCATTAACATGCAAACCACCCTTAGGGGTAAAGGGCTTAATGGTAAAAAAAAAAAAAAGGCAAAAGCAGAACTTTACTTGTTGCCATTTTTTGAAGACTTGTAACGCTTTCAATTTTTGGGATATAGTTCTGTGTGATTGCTTATTTTTTTGCTCCGTAAGTGAGCATTTTTACTGATGCCATTTTGGTTTAGATGCCATGTTTTAATCGCCTCTTAATGCATTTTATTGCAATGTTGCGATGGGGGAGGGAAAAAACAACAACACATATATGCTCGTGTATAAGCCGAAGCCCCAAGGCCCCTACCATAATTTTGCCACAAAAAACTGGGAAAACGTATTGACTCGCGTATAAGCCTAGGGTGGAAAATGCAGCAGCTACTGGTAAATTTCAATAATAAAAATAGATACCAATAAAAGTAAAATTAATTGAGGCATCAGTAGGTTAAATGTTTTTGAATATCCATATTGAATCAGAAGCCCCATATAGCTCTCCATACAGTTCATGATGGCCCCATAAGATGCTCCATACAAAATACACCCCATATAATGCTGCACAAAGGTTAATAATGGCCTCATAAGATGATCCATAGAATATGCCCCATATGCTGCTACATAAAGGTTATGGCCCCATAAGATGCTCCATAGATTATGCCCCCATAAGATGCTCCATAGATTATGCCCCCATAAGATGCTTCATAGATTATGCCCCCATAAGATGCTCCATAGATTATGCCCCCATAAGATGCTCCATAGATTATGCCCCCATAAGATGCTCCATAGACGCCCCATATGCAGCTCCATCTGAACGCTGCTCAAGTACGCAGCATCCAATCTACAGCGTTTGCTGACTGTGCACCTATCCTTGCAAATGTAAAAATTGTTATTTTCGCTAGTTAAGCAGACTCCTTACATGTTTAACCCTTTAGTGACTGAGTCAGTTTTGACCTTAATGGCCAGGCCAAATTTTTTAAATCTGACCAGTGTCACTTCATGTGGTAATAACTCGGGAACACTTCAACGGATCCCACTGATTCTTAGATTTTCTTGTGACATTTTGTACTTAATGTAAAAAGTCATAATTTTCAAACTTTTTCTTATGCCCTTCACGCCGCAGCCCATTTTGTATTTTGCTTCCCAGATCCATTACTTTTTTATTTTTCCATCAATATGGCCATGTGAGGGCTTGTTTTAGCCGGTCAAGTTGTACTTTTGAATAACACCATTGATTTTACCATGTCGTGTACTAGAAAACGGGAAAAAATTTCATGTGCGCTGAAATTGCAAAAAAAAGTGCAATTCCGCAACTGTCTTTTTGTTTTGTTTTTTTTTTTACCATGTTTACCAAATGCTAAAACTGACCTGCCGTTATGATTCTCCAGGTTATTACAAGTTCGTAGATACCAAACACGTTTAGTTTCTTTTTTATTTAAGTGGTGAAAAAAAATCCAAAGTTTCTTAAAAAGAAAGCTTCATTTTCCGAGACCCGTAGCATCTCCATTTTTCGTGATCTGGGGCTGGGTGAGGACCTATTTTTTGCTTGTTGAGCTGACATTTTTAATGATACCATTTTGGTGTAGATACAATCTTGAGGTGCCTGTTATTGCATTTTAATGCAATGTTGCGATGACCAAAAAAACGTAGTTCTTGCATTATGATTTTTTTTTTCACTACGCCATTTACCGATCGGTTTCATTTTTTTTATATATCTTGATATATCAAACTGTTTTTGTTTTTTTGTTTTTTATATAATTTTGAATGGGCCGAAAGGTATGTGATTTTAATTTTTTATATTTTAATATTAAAACTTTTTTTTTTACTTTTCACTTGCTTCAATAGTCTTCATAGGAGACTAGAAGCTGCGATCTTCTGATCGCCTCTGCTACACACATGCGATGATCTGATCGCCGGTGTGTAGCAGAAATGCGCAGTTGATATGAGCGCCGACCGCTGGATGGCGCTCATAGCAATCTGGCATTGACAACCACAGGGGCTCTGCTGCAGACCCCGGGTTGTCATGCCAACCCGCCAAAAACCTGCGTTCATGTGACACTGTTGCCGATGGGCGGGATTGATGACTCGCTTCTGTCGTGATCACATTAAATTTAATTTAACAGGTTAACTGCATTTGATAAGTTAACTGCCGTTGATGGATCTCGATTCCACCCGTGGCTGTTAGGGGCACATGTCATCTGTTCAAAACAGCTGACGTGCCAGGAAAGATGTGGACTCGGCACCGGAGCCCACATCAAAGGGAAAGATCCGACATGTACGGCACCTGTTGAGAAGGGATTAAATCAGAAAGTTATGTCACACAAAATAGTTAATAACTAACATTTTACACATGTCTACTTTATATCTGTATAATTATTTAAACATATTTTTTTTTTATTAGGAAGTTAAAAGTTCATTTTTTTTAGGGACCACATTACATTTGAATTTACTTTGAAGCCTAGATGATAGAAAATACCCAAAAGTGACACCATTCCTCAAAGTGCTCAAACCCACATTCAAGAAGTTTTATTCCTGCCGATGCTTCACAGGAACTAAAGCAATTTGGAAGGAAAAAATTAACTTTTTTTTCACAAAAATTTTACTTTAGCTCTAAATTTGTTATTTTTCCAAGGGTAACAGGAGAAAATGGACCCTAAAATTTTTTTGTGCAATTTCTTCTGAGTATGCCAATACCCTATATGTCGGGACAATTCACTGTTTGGGCGCATGGCAAGTCTTGGAAGGTAAGTAGCACTGTTTGACTTTTTTAACACAGAATTGGCTGGAATAGAGTGGACCCCATGTTGCTTTTGGAAAGCTCCTGATATGCCTATATACCCACAAGTGACCACATTTTGGAAACTAGACCCGTTAAGGAATGTATATAGATGTGTGGTGAGCACCTTGAACCCCCAGGTGCTTCGCAGAAGTTTATAACGTAGAGCTGTGAAAATAAAAAAAATCACATTTTACCCACAAAAATGTACTTTTTGCCCTATTTTTTATTTTCTCAAGGGTAACAGGAGAAGTTGCACAACAAATTTTGTGGTTTAATTTCCTCTGAGTATGCCGATACCCCAGATGTGGGGGTAAGCCACTTAGTGCACTGCAGGTGTCAGAAAGGGATGATCACCGTTAGACTTTTTGAACGCAAAAATGTCTGGAATCAAGAACAGATGCCATGTTGCATTTGGAGAGCCTCTGATGTGCCTAAACCGTTAAAAAAACACAAGTGACCCCATTTTGTAAACCACACCCCTCAAGGATTTTAACCTGGTATATAGTAAGCATTTTGAACCCACAGGTACAATACAGAATTTGATAACATTAGGTCGTCATATTGAAAAAGTTCTTTTTACTTTTTCAATCAAAATGTTTTTGCCCCAAATTTGTAATTTTCACAATGGATAATTTGAGAAAAAGGACCCTATAATTTATTGTGCAATTTGTCCCGAATGTGACTATACTCTATATGTGGCCAAAAATTTCTGTTTGGGCACATGGCAGGGCTAGGAAAGGAAAGAGCGCAATTTGCCATAGATTGTGAATGTCATGTCGCATTTCAAGAGCCCCATGACATGTAAAAACAGCAGAAACCACCCACAAGTGACCCCATTTTGGAAACTAGACCCCTCAAAGAATTTATCAATGGGTATAGTGAGTATTTTGAACAGATAGGTGCCTCATAGAATTTTATAACATCGAGACATGGAAATATGACATTTTGGTGTTAAAAATGAAATTTTTAGATCTGCTGCAAATTTGTCAGGCAC